>NC_091750.1:47702088-48002088 GCF_043380555.1 Nothobranchius furzeri | reverse complement strand
AGCTGTTTGGTCCCTGGAGTCGCTCTCTTTTTGACCCGCTGTGGGCCCGTAGGACGATCAAGACGAGCACTTTGATGAACACGGCTGCAATCGCGAGACTTCATGTAGATTTTATATATTTACATTCTGCCAAAGTTCACATTGCTTTGCGTCATGGGTTGAATTAAGGCCAAAGAAAGGAGAGCATCAGTGGAGGTTTTCCCCACAGATCACTGACCGAGGCTTTCCGTGTGGTGTGAACCCACAACAGGATCGTGATGTTCCTGAAGGTTTCAGTCATTTCAGGGTTGGACTGAAAATAACATTTTATTATTAATCTGAAGCAAATATCTATAATCCATTCATCTTGGTTGACGGCTATGGGGAAGGGCAGAAACACTGGGAGAGAGATTCCACACAGCTGTAAGGAAAACCGAAGGACTTCAGGTTAAAGAGCGTAAAATCAAATGTGATGTAAATGGTTAGTTTCAAAGTGAGAGTATAGAATTGTAAATGGAAAGCACTTTCACTTCAGTAAACATACGTTTACACATATCCGTATATATTATAGATAGTTATGTGTGCATGGAAGCCATTGAAATAGATTCTTTAGTACTGTGTCAGATGTTTTTTCCTTCCGTTTTTTTGTTTTAATACTTTTTTGTGCCATGAGCTACAGATCCTCTCATTAACCCACCTGGGGCTTCTTATTTTACTTTACTAATCAATCTGTGATCATGTTTACAGCTTAAGCAGTGCCTTGGAGTTGGGAAGATGAGAATTTGTAAGAAGCGTCAAGAACCCAGTTTGTCTCTTGCTTGTAGTCTAATAAAGAGGCACAACTCTTTGTTCCCTAACCACGATTAATATTCGGTGCCAGTGAAGTGCGATTAAATGAAATCCAGACTACCCCTTAGACAAAGTTTAGATGCTTTTTTATTTTTATTTTATTTTTGGGCACCACAGATGGATGGCCCAAACCGAAAATCAAAAAGTGGCAATAAAAGAAAATTTATGAAACGTTTATTAGATCTGATGGGATCTACTCAGAGAAAGCCAGCATAGAGAAAAGCCATTAATGAGACATATTTGTAGAAGTGTGTGTGTGTGTCGTCAGCTCAGACAATGGTTCATGCTGCACAGATAAAATAAGTGTTTATTCTGTAGTGATGTTTGTGACATGGTAGTGGAGAGACTAGCCTATTTTATAAGATGTGAATGAGAGCTGAACGTGAATGTACATCAATAAAACAGGTTTGTATTTATATACAGTTAATCGAAGCACAATGTATTTTAAAGCAGAGCAGTCAAATATATCTGAGCATTACCAAGATGGGTTTTTACTTTGCCCTTCATCCCGTCGGTGTTTGAGTCTGACTAAATGATGGACTAGTGGTGGTTGTGCTAGACCAGCAGGTGAGTCGGCTGTGTGCACGTCGCAGGGTTCAGGGAGGTTCTAGTGAGCAGAAGAGTCCGCACGGACACTCGCTGATGATATTCTCAGGTGGTCATAAGCAAGTGCAGCAGGGACTTCAAAATATTAACTATGGAAAAGTGCTAATAAAATGAAAAGGCTGGTTTAGGAGATGTCTGTTTTAAAATGTCAAAATAATCAAATTTTACACAAAACCCTGAAGTTTTACAGGCTGTTAAACAACATCCCAGATGAAAATCAACCAAAGCAGTGACTTACACTCGTTTAACACGCGGAAAAGGTGTTTATATTCTGACTTTGATGGTTTAGTTGTGATTCTGTTATAGAGCAGAGTGTTAGCTCATTTTAGCAAATGTGCTAAAACTGCTGCAGAAATGCTGTACATGATTTGGTTTGCAAATTTGGTGCTTGATTTGTGTGTGTGTGTGTGTGTGTGTGTGTGTGTGTGTGTGTGTGTGTGTGTGTGTGTGTGTGTGTGTGTGTGTGTGTGTGTGTGTGTGTGTGTGTGTGTGTATAATATGTATATATACACACACACACGTGTGTGTGTGTGTTTTAAAAAGTTTATTTAGCTAATTAAGTCCAATAGAAAACATATAAAACGTGAGTTTGACGTGAAAGCGTTGCAAACACCCAAAACACACGACTTCAAAATGAAATACAGGAAGACCTTACTAATGGAAAATAAGACTCTATAGACTGAAAATCAAACTAAATCAGTCAAAAGGTAAAGTTGCCTTAAAATACTGAACCTAGTATTTCACTGAGCTGCCATTAATGTGGTTTGTAATTGGTGGAAAGTTATCCTTGTTTTATTAGCTATTTTCCTCTAGGGATGCCCGGTTTAGTTTTTAATTTTTGTCTCTGATCAGTCATGGTTTCATCTCATGGGTGACCCACAATTCTTTGACTTAAACTCATGAAAACCAAGATGGAGAAGGGTTTCAGATCCTTGCAGCAAATCATTGACAATGGGAGAAAGCTTCGACTGAAACCTTTTCAAACATTAATTCAACCAACAAGAAAAAGGAACCCTGGAGAACATTATTGACTTTTTTTGTTTTTTACCAGCAGTCACAGCAGCTCGGTGAGATGCTGCTTTCATCCTACTGGCTAATATCAGCATGCAGACGTTTCTACTTGAAGCTTTGGTTTGAAGCACATTTAGGTTGTTGAATTTCGTAGAAGCACCTTGTCTCCAAAAAAAAGATCTGAACCCCTTTGGAAAAAAAACTGCATCCATCAGAGCTGGATGGAGGAGGCACTGTTGAGTTTACAGAAATGTCCTGATGCCTCTGTTTTATAAGCAATACGGGCGTTTAATCAAATCTAAACCCTGAATGCCCATCTCTGTGTGGTGTGAAGGTGATCTTCAGTGGCCTTTGGCAGAATTGATGTAGGCTGGTTTTGTGTTTAAAATCATTCTCTTCTGTTTGGAAACTCTGGAAATGACTTCTCTTAGTCAGTTTGACACAATCACCTGTCGGGATGACGACAAGTCACAAACTGCCTTCATCACCAGGTTAGAAGTGGTTTTAGAGGCGATACTCCCACAAAGCTCATATTTCTGGTCACATGAATGGACAGATGTAGCTGCAGAGAGGAAAAGTGGGAGAGCTCTAAATCATCAGGATAGACGATTCCTTGATACTTATTTTTTTCATTATTGCAGTGTTTGAATGTGCCCACATCTGTGTTACTTGTAAGAGGGTTACTCTTAGATTGTATTTCATAAACTTATAAACTTTAATCTTTCAAGATTGTGCTGAATGACTTCATGTCTTAATACAGATTGTTTGAAAAATAAAATTCCTTGATCTCAGTTTTGTCCAAGAGTTTCTTTTTTTATTTTTTCAAAGGTTTTCTTTTACTTGAGACTAATGTTTGTGAATGCCTGTCAATGAGCTGCCTAGCTTGACCTCTACACATTTATTCCTATTTAAACTGCGTAACATACACAAGTCTGAATTGGGTGAAGGAGAGGGTGGTTTTCTTTCCACTCTTCAGTAGGAAATTTTGAAATTCCCTGTTTTCATTGGCTGCAAAATTTGTAACCAACACTGTAGTGTCTACCACTAGAGGGCAGTATAGGATAGAAGTAGGACAGAGTCGGGATGGATGCCTGAGACTGCTACATGTGACCAGTGTTGGGAGTAATGCGGTACAAAAGTAATTAATTACTGTAATACATTGCTTTTTGCTGTAATGTGGTAATGTAAGGCATTACAGGGAAAGAAAATGGTAATATTTATTCGGTACAATTGTCAGTAACGCGGTAATTACAATGCATTTTTAAACCCAGAATCAAGATGCGTTTCTTAAAAATTCAAATTGCAGGAAACCCGAAAAAAGTTCCAGTATCTGCATATATTACGTCATTTATGGACTCAGCTTTGCAGACAAGGGAGGACGCAGCGGTAACGGCTCAAATCCAGCTGCATCCTGTGCGCGGCCGCTGCTATATTCACAAAATCGCTCCACTAAAACAAAATAATTCACCTGCGATCGTTCATATCAGCACATGTTCTCTGGTATTCTGTACTTTTCTGACGTGCTTTGCCTCAGCTGAGTTAATCTGGGCTCCGGTGATTTCAACTCATTGCTGCTTTGCTGCTGGAGCGCAGCGCATGTGAAGATCCCTTTGGCTGATTTAGTTAGAAAGTAGGAGATCTAGGAAACGGGTTTTCTGGAAGACTGAGAGAACATGCAACGTGCAGGACGGTTAGAGAGAGAAAGGGCAGGAAATTATTCAAATAAAATCAAGAAAACAAAACAAAGATGCTTGAAAAGAAAAAATGTAGGTAGATTTATTCCCAATACTCAATTTTACCAGTGAAAAGCAATAATATATAAGCATTTAATATTTATACATGTGATAGAATCAGATCGCCCCAGAAGTCAGTCCCACATCCAGGGCCGTATCAAGGCATTTGGGGACCAAGGCAAATAGGCTTGGAGCCCCCACCACCTCACTCGTCGCTCAGTTAATCTAAGATGGCAGCGTGCTGAGAGTACAGTTTGTTGTTGCATTTATTACATAAACAATCATTCTAAAGAACTGTTTTTAACAGCAGTCCTAGCTCAGACACCACATCACCTTCCACCGGATGTGTCATGAGTTCACCAGGCATCAGATTACCAAACTCATACTGAAGTTGTTTTGTTGAAAGTAACTTAGAGTAATGCAAAAGTAGTGTAATGCCTTACATTTTAAAATCAGTAATATTGTAATGTAATGAATTACTTTAAAATGAGGGTAACAAGTAATAAATAATGCATTACAGTTTTGAAGTAACTTGCCCAACACTGCATGTGACACAGATTTGAATAAAGCTTGGAACATTAAATCTTTCCTACTCGTGCCACTTTATGATGTAACGGCCAACCATAAACACCCAAATTAGCCTTGTAGTACTCTGAAAATGTAAACGAATCCCAGGTTTTAATAAACTTGAATAATCAAACTAAGTTCAGATGTTACCAACATAAAATGAGAAGTTATTCTGAAGTGGTGAAATGACTATTTAAATTATTCATTGTAACTGACCCAGGGGTGTACTGTACAAATACTACAGGTCCCAGAATGCACCGGGGCACCCATATGGAAGAACGTCCAAAAAGAGTGAGAATATGCATTTAGTTTTCAAACAACCTGGAGTCATTTTAAAGCAGCTTTGCTTTGAAGCAGAGAAAATCTCTTCGTTAAATAATTTTGACGCAGACGTGTCTCTGCATCCCAGATGCCTAATATGAATGAACCTGAGCTGAGATTGTTCATCTACTTTCTTATTTTAGAAGGAATATTTAAATGTGCTGATTAGGATTTTCAGAAAGAGTTTTTTTAAGTTTCAATGGGCTGAGAGAAATCTGTAAAAATGCAGGGAAGGGACAAATTAATTTGTTAATTGAAGTAAAATTGTGTCTTATATTTAAAATGATTTGTGCAGGGAGGCAAAGTTCTGTATTAAGTTCTGACATCTGAAAAAAGAAACTCATGTACCGGTATTCCTGTTTGTAAAAAAAAAAAAAAGTGCTTGAGACTTTAATTCTGGCCAACTTAAAGCTAAGGCTGAGACCCCTGCTGTTGAGATCCAGAATGAACACCAGCGCCCCCTGGTGGCTAAACACTAATACTCCACGAGATAAATTAATCAGCCAAACAAAATATAAAAACGAGCCGCCATGTCAGAATCACTGCTTTCACAGAACACAAAGCACAACAGCTGACAGGAGAGGCTTATATTTATTAATATTATGTACAGTTAACTCATATTAACGTCCAGATAATACAGTGACAAAGTCAGAGTACAAATACTGGCTCCTGCCCTTGTTAGATGGGTCAGGTTATGTTTTCATTATCAGTTTGATTTTATTGTATCGATTATCTCTAATCATCAGTGTATCTGAGGCACACAGGGAAAGCATCGATCAAATAAATGTGAAAAAGTAAATAAGCAAATGAAAACATTAGAACGTGATGGTATGTAACGATATCAACATGATACGCTGTCAATAACAGTGACGTGTTAATGTGTGTGACTCTTCACCTTAGCGTTAATGAGATCATGATACAGAGACTAAAGAAACAGTACAGAAAATGAAAAAAGTGAAGGTGATTGTAAACAAAGACGGAGTCGTCTCCGTAGAAACGTGTGTGTGTGTGTGTGTGTGTGTGTGTGTGTGTGTGTGTGTGTGTGTGTGTGTGTGTGAGAGAGAGAGAGCGAGAGAGAGAAATAATGGGCATGTCGAGATGTGTTAAAAGGCTTCAGGTAACAGTGGTTCTTGTGTTTCTATTTTGTTGGTGCAGCTGAAGATTCAACTGTATTTGGTCTCAGATATTTTACAGATTAAGTGTGTGTGTGTGTGTGTGTGTGTGTGTGTGTGTGTGTGTGTGTGTGTGTGTGTGTGTGTGTGTGTGTGTGTACGTACGCAAATATGTTGCCGTGCACTTTTGTCAGCAGTGGGTGGTGTAAGCATGTGCTCAGGATTTGTTCCATCTTCAGGCATTGTGTGTGTGTGTGTGTGTGTGTGTGTGTGTGTGTGTGTGTGTAAACTCATATGCAAGTCATTTATATTATGTACAGTAAAATGTTGCTGTTAAATCTTAAATACAGTGTGAATACGGGGATGAATTGTGTCCCGAGGCTGCCGGACGTGGACGGGCTTCCCGCTGGCGTGCACAGCTCAGTTCCAGATCTTAAGGAAGCTGTCCCAGGACCCGGTGCTTACCGCCATGCCGTCACACGTCACACCCAGACAGCTCACACGATTGTCATGGCCAGCCAGGACTCCTGAAGGATCGACAAATGCAGAGTCTAAATGTCTTGCCACGAAACCAAAGTGATCGCTGTCCACATCCGGTTCTGTTATTGTCTAATAATGGCTGAGCTGTGTTTCCTTCTGGACTTGCAGTTTCATAATTTAACTTTGAGTTAAAAAACCTGAATTGTGTTTAAACGGTTTAAAAACTTCAGATATTTAAAAGTTCGGAAGCACCCTGACCACTATTCTGTAAACATTTCAGCCACAAGTTTTGTGTTTCCACCAGTTATGAAAAAATGATTTCAATGATGCATCAATGTGCAATTCAGTCTGGAATAGTGTGCCCTGACCTTCTGTAGCTGCACATGTATGAAGTAGACAAAACTAGCAAACGACTGGGAAATTTCAAATCTGGGATTTTGTCAAAAAAGTAAGAGAAAAAAAAAGTTTAGGGTATTTTTTTGAGGAGGGGGTGTTTAGTTTTCACACAGCAGTTGTTTGTGCAAGGCTTACTGTTTAGTCTGCATTGCTGTTTACCTTAAAATGCTTTTATTTACAGTTGCATCACTTCGTTCTTTGCCATTTAAAACCATTAGACCTGATTACAGACAACTGCTCTGCCCACCTGCTCTGTCTCCCTTCATGGCATCCCAGATGTTGCAGTTAAAGTCGTCATAGCCGGCCAGCAGCAGACGGCCTGAGCGTGAGAAATCCACAGAGGTGATACCACAGATGATGTTGTCGTGACAGTAGATGCTCAGCTCCTGGTCGGCGCGCAGGTCAAACAGCCTGCAGGTGGCATCGTCGGAGCCGGTGGCGAAGGCGTTGCCATTGGGAAAGAACTGAGGAAGAAGCAGCACATTTGGAAGAATGATTAAAGTGGTTTGGATACATTTTAGACAGAACATATGCAAAATAACTTGGTTATTTTGGAAAGCTGCAGACGAATCAGAAAGTGTCTGAGAGCAGTCAGAAATTTGCACCACATATAATAAAGTCAGCCTGATTGTTGGAGCTTAAAGCTATACTATGTAACTTTACCAAATCATTTCCTTGAGCCAGTATGTGCTAAAACGACCCTTTACAGGGTACACTTGCAACTTCAGCGTGCCGGGCTGCCACCTGTTGACTAAGATCCATTTTAGCTTACATGCATGGCACTGCTGTCCGCTTCCAGCTCGTTACTTGCATGATCGTGAACACAGCTGATTTGTCTGACTTAGTTATGAATCGCTCCTCTATAAACTGGTGAAGGCTTTCAGCAGTTAGATCAAGGTGTTAAAAAGACAAACGCACAGCGAGGAGATATGTTTCTCTTTGACCACAGATAAGTAATAACGGACACTAGGGGGTGCTAAAAGCAAGTAAATTTGCTTAGTATCCATTTAAAGGAGCGTGAGGTAAGAAGGACACCTTGTGGTCAAATCTCGGTACTGCAGTCAACGTATCAAAACAAACAAGCCATTTACGGATCAGCACCAGTAGATTGTAGATGAGTTAAGACGAGTCACACACAGTAAGCTGATAAATACATTTCACTGTATTATCGAGTTGTTGGTAACTGAAAAAGTAGCTTGAGATTGTTTTTTACAGTAGATATATTAGTTTTAAATTAATCGTTAGCATTGTTAGCTCAGCATTAGCCTCTACCTTTTATTAGAGTAAAACAAAAACAAAAGCCGTGGCTTCTTTGGGGTACAAGAGATTTAACTGCAGGCTCAACTATAATCGACTCTGGAACCAGGAAGTACAGAGGCAGGACAGATTGTAAGCAAAAACTATATCCCTCTTTGGCTTTTTTTAAAAGGAGAAAAACTGTCACGAGGAAGAAATCTGTTTCAGTGTAACCTTCCTTCCAATTTGATTGAGACACTAGACTGTTTGTGATTATTTCGCTATAAAGCTCTTACTTAATGCACCTTTAAACTAGAGAAGGGCCAAACTCCACCTTGTGTGGTTTGCTCACAGGTAACCTGGAACTGCCGGCTCACTCACACAGATGGCGTTGATGTCTGACTCGTGTCCTGTGAAGGTCTGCCGACACATGCTGTCCCTGATGTCCCACAGCTTCGCAGAGGCGTCACAGGCTCCTGACACAAAGGAGCGGTAGTCGGGTGACAGCGCCAAGCTCATGACATCACCGGTGTGGCCAGAGAAGACTGTGGTCTGCTGACTCGTCTCAATGTCCCACAATGCACTGGGGCAAGAAGCAAAGAGTTGGTCAAAAACAATTACCGGCTCAGGAGAACACGGTTACCCTACAGGTTGATGTTTTTGACCTGCAGGACTCACCAGGTGGTGTCTCCTGAAGTCGTGATGATTTGATTGTCATCTAGGAAACGGCAACATGACAGGTAACCTGAAATCAAGGAAGTCACAAACATTTTAAATGTTTGAGTAATGGACTAAACACTAAATAAGGGCCAAAGTGCTCGCTCACCTGTGTGACCAGCTAGTTCCCTGGTGACCTTGATGTTGCCATCACGTGTCTTTAAGCTGTAGATGGAGCAGATGTTGTCCAAACCTCCACAGGCTACGTAGTATCCAGAGGGGGAGTAAGCACAGGTCATCACCCAAGAGGAGCGCAGGGGAATGGCGTGGATCTAGGAAAGGAGAGGCGGGTTTCTTTAACTCTCCCAGGAGCCCGAAATTGGTTTTAAGTTATAGAATTAAAGTTTAGTCCAGGTGTGCAAAGGCAGGTTTCACAAATAGGTATTTTTTTGTACTTTAGGCTTGCCGTAGAAAGAACACTGCCTTTTTGTGTTGACTCAGAGGTTTTTAACTTGCAGACTGTCGAAATGCAAAGAAGCCAGAAAGAAATGTTCTGATAAAAAGTTACTAGAACACTCCCTGTTCTGTTTGACACCATTCACAGCAACTTTTACAGTCTGAGAAAAGTTAACTCCTCTGTCTGTTCTAGTTCAGACAGGTCACCGCACTGACTTCATAAGAAAAGTATTGCAGCCTTCACCTTGTTAGTGGTGTAGCTATCCCAAATGATCAGTTTCCCATCCTGAGAGGCGCTAACCAGATTTCTGTAGGGGCAAGAGACAAAAAAATACATTTTATTTTGTACAAGTTCTGCAGCTTTTCAGTCCTCCAGGCATCATTCAGGTGGGAACACTGTACTATTACCTTACACAATACACCTGTGTAAATGTCCCACTCAGCAAACATGACCAAATGTCCTCATAGATCATGCAGAAGTCCCCGCATCTTCACCAGTTCACCAGCTTCTTAGTGAATCTGTGTATGTTCTTCTGTTCGTCCTGACTCAAATTCGGGAGAAACTGGTCTTGCTCTTGAGTTTTTAGATGCAGCTGCTGTATTTTACCATCACACGGACTCTCACCTTGAGTCTGTACCCCAGTGCATGGCGTAGATCTTAGCCAGGTGGCCACGGAGGGTGCGTCTTGTTCGCATCTGAATCCGACCAACGGGATCCATAGAAGCAGCGATCTAAGTGAGGAAACGGATGAAATTTGGTTGAACTTGATGAATTTAATGATGTGATGTGAGATTCTACAGAGAAGGGATGCATAAAAAATGGGAAACCTAATTATCTGATGGAAAAAAGAGAAGTAACCCTGTGGTTTATGGGTTTTATTTTGAAGGGAAACAGTCTGACCAGACATTTCAGAGTGATAACCACTTCAGGGTTTTAATGCAGCAGCTTTGAAATCCCAAAGTGTCCTTAAACATATCCACCTATATCTGACTTCTTTTAAAATTAAAAAAACTTGAGATAATACTATAAATATGGTTGAAGTAAAAGTAAAAGCATAAACAGTAAGCTCATTATTCTGATTATACGTGTGTAAACCAGTATTTCTCTAAAAACCAAAACGGCACGACTGTTTTCTGTGTAACTTCAGGTTTAGGACATGTTAGAGTCGGGAGGGGGAGATCTTGTTTCTACTTGCATCATAATCTGATCGCCTAAAATGATGATGACTTTTATTTATCTGAGTATTTGTCACAGTGTCATTTACCTGTGTGAGTGTTGAATCTCCACATGCTTTCCTGGCATCCTAATCAGTCCAAAATGAAAGAACAACATGTCAGCATGTCTGTATTTTAATTTGAAAGGACAACCGTTGAACTCTTGACTCACTTTGATCTGGTTCCGAAGCTGCTCGGCCTCCTGGCGAAGCTGCTCCAGCTCACTCATCTTTGAATTCGTCAGAGCTTTCACCTGTTGATTGGAGCATAACGTTGGCTATCACATCAGAACCACAACATCTGCCTGAATCTGACCAAAGCGAAGGCCTGGAGATGAGCTGAAGGAGCAGGTTTTGTCCAGGACATACCCCACCCCTCGCCTTATGACAGCTGGTGTCCAGATTCAGAGCTCAGGACAGGAAACAGCAGCACTCTAAGAATTGACAGGTTGAATTTGCTTAACCAAGTTATGTCAACTGGTTCCATTAAACCTAGTTGCTTAAATGCAATCAGCAATATACATTTACCTTTAACATAACAACGTACAACTAAGTTCAATAGTCTCCATTTAACCAAACAGGTTTAGAGGAACTGGACAGAACTTGGTTAAAGCCATACTATGCTAAATTTTCTGTTATTTTCTTGAGTCAGTGTGTGCTAAAATGATCCTTTACAGGGTTAATGAAAGGCCACCCAGCCCCCTACCACCCTCTGTGGCCAGAATGTTGCACTTGCAACTTCAGAGTGGCAGACCGCCACCTGTTGAACTTAAGTGAAAATGGAGCTGACATGCTTAGTGCTGCAGTCTGCTTCCAGCACGTTTCCTGCAGCGGATTTGTTATGAACCGCTCCTGTAGAAACTTATCTATCCATCCATCCATCCATCCAATTCCCATTTGGGATTATTATACTTTCAGTAATCCAGTCAACTGTAAAAACATTTAAGTAAGTAAAATAATTGACTTTAAACACGTTTAGCCCTGGATTTGGAGGTATAAATATATAAATATAAGCCCAGATTATATTTTCTAAAGCTATGGTGAGAAAAACACTTGTAATCTGTTTATGAGTAGGGAGAATAATCTGTAGTGACTAAGCCACGGTGGAGCGTTCCCTCTAAAGCAGAAACACACAGATCTCCTGTCAGAGCATCACAGGATGTGAATGCGTTCTGAGCTGTTTACCTGCAGTCAGACCTGATGTTTATCACATTCAGCAGGAAGCCGGGTTTCCTGTTGCTGTACAAGAGCCCAGTTATACATTCAGACATTCAGCCGGCATTTGCATACATGCAGCTATTCAAATTCTCAGGACCCTGCATACATGCACTGCGTGGAAGAGCGTTTAGCTACAGTAGACGACTTTTCCCTTGAGGGGTCGGCGACCAGATGGATCACACGACACTAATGGAAGCCAAAGGAGGTGCTTCGTGGGTCTCAGTCTCCTGTCACAGTTGCTCATTTAGCCGATGAGGAGAAGAAAGGTAGCCTGGCAAGCCGGACTAAATAAATGTATAATTTACAAACTTTGCAAAGCAAGAATTTGGTCTAGTTCACTAGGCTAGAAGAAAGGCTGAGTGAGGAGGAAGAGGAGGATGAGGCTGATTCCAGCCAGATGCTCATAAGCATGTTAAAGCTGCTTTAGAGCAACAACTACAAAACTGGACAGACAAAGAAATATGGGGTGCCAATTGTAAAGGGTTATAAAAATGTAAAAAAATAGAATACTTACATGCATATTTAGAAAAAAATGTCCAAGTTAAACCTAAATATTTAAAAGAATCAGAATCGATATGCTGAAATGATTTTTATTGCTTTAAAACAATCAGATTCAAAGAAAATCTGAGACCTTATGATGGAGATCTTACCCTGCTTTTATTTTGATAGGCTACTTCTATTTTAGTGCATTTGAATGACATAAAATTGCATTTTTTATGTAACTTTTTATATTTAAATTTATTCCAAATATTCAGATTTAAATATCTATTTGAACACGCCTTCCTGCACAATCAGCACCCCATACTGCACAGAGGCAAGGAGCCTCCCACCTGGACTGGTCTGGACTGCATCAGAGACCACCGACCTGAGCCTCCTAACCTTTCAGAGCATGTTTCATAACACAAGGTGACAGAAACCCAAAGCTCCCGCACAGAACCGGCCCAGCCCCACCGATCTGATACAGCACGGCCACATCTGCAGCTGGAGGAGGCTTCAGAGCCTCCGTGTGTGATCGATACGTACAGGCCTGAAATAAAAGCCCCAGCAAGGAGGCAGCGGCTACAAAGTCAGCAGCAAAAGGTCGCAGATTCGCTTCATGGGGGTTTTATTTCACTGCATTTGGAGCCACATCAGGAGGCTGGCCCTGCACATTCAAACCTGCCCTAGCTCTCGCTAACGCATCTTCTCTTTATATTTCCCACACGTGTGAGGCTCTTAAACATCCACTTAGCTCAGATCGTTTGGAGTATAAATGCTGGAAAATCACCGCCCAGCCATCTTGCAGACGGGCTGACCCACGGCTGCTCTCCGTGAAGGGTGGCTACCTGTTAAATCCCCCGATGCTTCTTTTTAACACAATCTGACAGCAACGTCGCCAAAATGCCGCGGAGGATCGGAGCCTTCGTCGCGCATTAAAGATGCAGTTCTGGAGCGATCCAGAAAGAAAAGTTCCGAGTGTCACGATCAGGCTGTTTCCCTTTCAGTAAACAGGCAAACGGAGGAGGAGGAGGAGGAAGGCTCCACACATTTCCATTTCTCTGGTGGTGGAGCTCCAGGAGAGAAAATATGTCTAAAAAGCCACCAGAAGGATGAAATCCGCTGCTCTGTGTTCCTGTTTCCGCTCCGGTGGGTTTGCACCTCTTCACGGCCAGAACTGTAACCAGAACATGGTTCTCTAATTCGGTGAAAACCGACACAATTGGCCCCGGTTGTTCCTCCGGCCCGTTTCAAGGATCGTCCATTAAATGGGTTCAGCCCGTTTTACTCCGAGTCTTCGTGACGTTATCCTCGTTTCCTTCCTCTCTCTGGTTGCCTCCTCCCTTCCTCTGCCGACCGACAGCCTCCGACTCCAGTCACGGGCTCAAACCCGCAAAAAGCGTCAAAAGCTGCAGCAGAAAAACTCCGATTCTCTCCGGGATTTAAGCCTAATGCAACCCCTACCTTCACACGAATAAGTCAGATTCAAATCTAAGGTGAAGATCTGAGGAAATGCCATTCTCTGTTGCGGAAAACTCTAAATGGCCTCAGTTGGGAGAAACAGAGATTTGCTTTAAACAGGCAGAGTTGCAACAGAATGTTGGATTCTGTCATCCTTAATCAGCTCTAATCTCATAATCTGCTTGTTGCTTCCATGAATATCATTTGGGGAAAAGGTGTTGATTTGTTGGTATGGGCCCATCCCAACAAATCAACACCAGATGATTCATCGTTCCTAAACTGTACCATTTGTGTAACACGCCCACTGTTATTAGCATATTTTGTAATTAGCTTACATCAAACTTGTGTTTTTGTGGATATTGATTTTAAGTTTATTGGAGCAGCAAACCAGCACAAAGGCTCTAATTAATTACCTTTTTAAAATGAATAGTGTTATCTAAGTGTGGTATATTAATTCAGCTATAGAAACATCAGCAGACAAACACTGAATTCCCAGTAAAATGTTAGATTTAATCCTAGACTAATCTCAGAATTTTGTGCTAAATTTTATTCTAATATATACAGCTCAAGATATACTGAGGGCAGCTCGTCATTATTTCTCAACAATATCCAAAACTTAAAAATTATAGATGTTGCAGAGAGGAGTTATTGCGACAGCCCTCTGACTGGAAGAAACTATTCATTCCATTTCTGCACTCAAGGCCAGTAAATCTCCTGGCACAGTTGGTTTATCTGCAGAACTTTATCAAACATTCTCTGGTCATCTGGCTCCATTTACTGCAGGTCTTCCTAGAAAGTATAGAAAATAACAATTTGCCTCCAACACTTACTCAAAGTTTAATAACTCTTATTCCAAAACCAAATAAAGACCTCCTATTAATTGATAACTGGAGACCAATATGTTTACTTAACAATGATTATAAAATTGTGGATTTATTGCTTGCTAATAGAATTAAAAAGGTGTTGGGCACAATTATTGATGAGACACAATCAGGTTTTATGAGAAATAGACATGTCTCTAATAATATTAGATTAGTGTTAGATTTACTTGACTACTCCAAATTAGTACCCAATGACTGTTTTATTCTTTTCCTGGACTTTTATAAGGCCTTTGACACAATTGAATGCCAATTTATCTTTCATTCTTTAACATTGTTTGGCTTTGGAGATTTTTTTGTGATGCTTTTAAAACTTTATATTCAAATGGAAATAGCTATTAAAATGAGAAATGGCTCCACACCTAGGTTTGACCTAAAACGTGGTATTCGCCAAAGATGCCCCATCTTGCCATACTTATTTTTACTTTGTACCCAAATTCTTACAACTCACATCTCAAATAGTTCTGAACAAGAAATTACTATAGTTGATAAAGAGATCCTTGTTAGTCAGCTGGCTGATGACACTACACTATTTTTAAGGAATGCAAGCCAGTCTCCCTCATTTTAGATGTAATTAATGACTTCTCTCAGGCCTCGGGATTAAATTTAAATACAAAGAAATGTGAATCATTGGCAATTAAAGACTGTGCAATTGATGTTATCTGCAATATCCCTGTCAAACAAGAGGTCAACTCCTTGGGTATATTAATTAACAGAGACCAGAAATTAAGATGCTCTTAAAACTTTGCTTCAATTGTGCAAAAAACAAAAGCAAAACTCAACCAATGGCTTCAGAGTGTCACGATTCGAGGTCGGTAGGACCCAAAATGCAGTAACCCAGGATGACACGAGGCAAGGGTTTGAATAAGAAAATCCTTTTATTTTAGGAGTAACCAAAAACAAAAGTAAATCCAAAAGGCTGGGAGCCTAAAGTCCAACTATCCAGATAAAGATCTGGAGATCCAAAAACACAAGCGGCACGAGACGACTAGATCCAGACACCGGAAACACGAGAAGACTACACAGAATTACAATAGTGGACCAACACCAAACAGAGACAAGACAGGGCTTAAATACACAGGGAGAACAATTAAGGAAACAGGAAGCAGGTGTGTGGAGTGAGGGCTGGAGGGAAGCAGGTGACAATAATTATCTAAATGGGGAAACAGAACCAAAGGAGGACAGATAAACCTAAAACTATAAACACAAAACCAAACAAAAAGACTGCGGGAAGGACTCACACACACACACCATCACACACAAATGCACTCACACACACATACACTGAACTGGGCAATGGACACACACACACACACACACACACACACACACACACACACACACACACACACACACACACACACACACACACACACACACACACACACACACACACACACACACACACACACACACACACACACACACACACACACACACACACACACACACACACAGAGAGAGACTTAAGCAGGGGAATGGATGACACATGACCTGGGAGGAATGATTTTAAAGGGCTACAACATAAGACACATAACTGAGACGCAGACAAAGGACACACGAGGGCGCTATGAGACACAAAAGGGCATCTAGAGAGGGATGGAGAAACATCAGGAGACACATGAAGGAAGACACAGACGCAGACGCAGACCATGACACAGAGGGATTTATCACTGAAAGGTAGAGTGCTGATTACCAAAGCTGAAGGGATATCCAGATTAACTTGTGCTGCTACTAGTTTGCATTTAGATAATAAGATCTTTCATGGATGTAAATTCAAAGAGTCACAAGATATTGACCGTATAATTTTAAACTTTCTATGGAAAAACTGTACACACTATATTAGGAAATCTGTTGTGATGAATAAGTATGAATCAAGTATAAGTCTTTTTTTGTAATAAACTTGTTACTTCTCTTGGCTAAATTCCATATTCATAAATGTAAATTTGCTAATAAGATGCCATATTTTCTTAAAGATGTAGAACTATATATTAATCTAATTTCTCAATCTGTTAACAAAAAGGCTCTCAAAACAATTGATACTTGTAGATTTTTACATATATTTGTATAATTAATCCCCCTGGCTGAATGTTCTGTTAAATGTATTCTTCTGTATAAATACCTCTTGTGTTCTCTTGATGTATACTTGCACTTTGTTAAATGATTAAAAAAAAATCTGGCTGCAGACATCAGATGGCGTCTTCTTTGCCGTCGCCAGAAATGACGTAACCGGAAAAACAAGACATCGGGTCATTACCTTTGCAGGAAGTAGTTTGGATTTGACGAGAAAAACTATAACGTCGTGTCGTTTTTCTCTTAGATGTGTACATAAACGTATACGTATCTAAGAGAAAAATGATAAGGTGGGTCATTACCTTAACCAGAAGTCGTTACTTTCACAGGAAGTAGTTTTTTTTAACATAACTTACCGGAAAAAGCTTTTTTTTTATTTCTGATTTTTTTCTCTTCAAATTTGGACTGTGAACTTTTAAATAATGTTGTTACCTGCGTTGCATGAAAACTGAATAGTAAATCCCTTTGTCCTTCAGACAGGGAATTTTTATGACAGTAGCACATATATATGATAATTACAACAATAAAAGGCTGTATAGTGAATAAAAAAATAAATGGAAAAAATAAAAACACATTAAACTAAAACTTTTCAAGATGTGCAAATAAAATAGTAGTTGCTAAATATTCCGTTTTATTGTTAACCCCAAGATGAACTTTTGACCTACACCAGTTGCTAAAGTACAGGACTCCCAGAAGCAGTGAAAAACATTTCAGCAGCACTCCTCTCTCACCAGCAACAAAAATATGTTACAAAATATCCATAACACTGTCCTATATGTGTATCGTAGCAGCTCATTGCAACAGAATTTAACTACTACAGCTGATAACTATTTAGCTAGTTAGTATTTCCGGGTCGGGGGAGAGATACTACCTCAAGTGGAGGAGTTTAAGTATCTCGGGGTCTTGTTCACGAGTGAGGATAGGAGGGATCGGGAGATCGACAGGCGGATTGGTTCAGCGTCTGCAGTGATGCTACAATGATAATCCGGCCCTGGTGGCATCAGTGCTCCCCGGGGCAGCTGTGGCTACATGGTAGCTCATCACCACCAGCATGTCAATATGTGTTTTCTTCATTGGTGAGTGACTGTGTTGTAAAGCACCTTAGGGGGCTGTAGAACCCTTGAGAGTACTCCATCAAATTCAAGCTATTTACCAGTTTTCATGATTACTCTAGCAGAAATTTAAAATTTCAACCCAAAATTATACACGTTTTCTGCAAACAGATGTCTATGTACACAACTTAGTATGGCCGTGTGCCTGGCTGAACAATTAGGACATTTCTAGGTTATTTTATGTGACTTTTTAAAATTTTGAACGACAAGAATTCCACTTTGGCCCCACTGTAGCTGTTAGTGTTACCTGGACTTTCCATTGAGCATAATCAAACACGTTTACAAAATGACAACAGCTGATCTCTAATAAAAACATCTTTTGGTCCCGGCCCTTCAGATCAAGTCTGAACATGAGAAGGACCTGACGTTGACTGCAGTTACACTGAGAGGTGAAGTAGAGCAGAAAAGAGTTCAGGTAGATCTGAACTTGTTTGATTTGTTTGGATCTACGAGAAGATCCAGAAACTGTTTCCTGCGGGCACAGCTGAAGCCACTGAAATCAGAAGGATTTGCTGCCATCTGATCAGGAGCACAACTACAACCATTTTCTTCAAGCTCTTTGAAACTCATCCCTGTTCTGTATCCTCTGAGGTTCTTTGAGGATGTGGCAGCAGCTGTCAGCGGTCAGAGGCAAACATCTGAGAGATAACTGGAGAAACCTCCCACTGATAATCAGCGAGATGAACCACAACCTAAAATACTCATAAGATCACCTACTGCATGTCATTTTCATGTTGCTCTTTAAGAATTACCGTGGGGAAAAAATGTACTTTCTTTGACACAAAGCTAAATGCACATGAACAATGGAATGCAAGGTCATTGTTTAAAAATGTTGATTGTGTTTAAATTTAATCTTTTAGATAAACATTATAAATGCAGGACACAAATGCTTTTTAATCAATATTATTTAAAGTAACAGGAAGCAGGTGGTGCAGGTTATGCCAGTGGTACCGACTGTAGGAGCACCCGTGTAATCCTCACATCTATAAAAGTCTGATGTCAGATTAGCAGGTGTGGCTTCATAGATCTACAGCAGGTTGTGTAGTTTATTTAATTAATCTCACAAAAGAAACATCATGCAGAAAAGCCTATTGTGTCCAGGATTAAAATGAAACATCATGTCCCCCCCCCCCCAAAAAAGAACATTGGACATATGGTCATTTAAAAGTTATATTCTTCTGGCATTTTATCAGGATAAAAAAAATAAAAATCCTGTCAGGACAGACCCACAATTTTCTCTATTAACAGGAAACTGACGCAGAACTTAATTATCCTGAAACTCCACAAGTCTGTTTGTAAAACAGCGAGCCCTTGTGGAATTCACACAATGTCGCATTTCCTTTCTCACAAAAGTCCTTTTTGAAAAAGGAAAGACATTACTCGTATTTGCCACATTTTGCCAAAGTTGTTTCAGGTAAAGATGTCATTTTGGAGTATTTAGTGTGTTTACAAGTACGAATTTTCATTTAATTGAAAACAAGATCAAAGCTTTTGGCTTCTTCAATAACAAAGTTCACAACATTCTTCCTTCAGTCCTTCACAATAAGTGTCCAAAATACCTCAAAGTCATAAAGAGAACAATGTTAATGGAATAAAAAAAAACAGGCTATCCGTGAAATTGCATAATTTTGAAAAACTTCTGAAAAATACTTTACTGGATAGTTTTACTTTATTCTGGGAACATAAAATTTTTCTTGAAATTCAGATTTTAATTTTCAGTTCTTAAGTGAATATTTTTTTTCCTCACTGGGTCTTTGACACTCACTTTGACAGACCCAGTACTACATCAGACATGTATAAATATAGTAAATGCGAGGTCATTTAAATCACAGTGAGGAGTATACTTCCTGCATATCAACTTTACCCGCTAGAGGGCGGAGAAGTCCTTGATCTCGAAAAAAGTTATGGCGTTTCCATCCTGACAAATCAAAGGGCAGATTGTAATTAATTACTTTTAACATTTAATTAAACAAAGAACAGAAAATAATTGAAATTTCTATTCTATTACTGGTTACTTTAATGGTGTTTGTTTTGGATTTTATATTTGAGTAGTTTTTTTTTACATTCATTGAGAAATCCAAGTGAATGTATGTATTACTTAGTAAAAACAAAATGAGTACCTTTTAAAAAAATGCAATGTCTGAGTGTGTTTATTAGATGCAGTCGGTATTTTATCAGTCTGTGAACTAAGAACTCGCAGTTTTATATCTGACATCTTTGATTAGAAACTATAAACGTATGCTGATAAATTGTTGTTACTTCGTCTTCCTCCGCTTATCCGGGTCCGGGTCGCGGGGGCAGCATCCCAACTAGGGAGCTCCAGGCCGTCCTCTCCCCGGCCTTGTCCACCAGCTCCTCCGGCAGGACCCCAAGGCGTTCCCGGACCAGATTGGAGATGTAACCTCTCCACCGTGTCCTGGGTCGACCCGGGGGCCTTCTGCCGGCAGGACATGCCCGAAACACCTCCCCGGGGAGGCGTCCAGGAGGCATCCTGACCAGATGCCCAAACCACCTCAACTGGCTCCTTTCGATCCGGAGGAGCAGCGGTTCTACTCCGAGTCCCTCCCGAATGTCCGAGCTCCTCACCCTATCTCTAAGGCTGAGCCCGGCCACCCTACGGAGGAAACTCATTTCGGCCGCTTGTATCCGCGATCTCGTTCTTTCGGTCATTACCCAAAGCTCATGACCATAGGTGAGGATTGGGACGTAGATCGACCGGTAGATCGAGAGCCTGGCTTTCTGGCTCAGCTCCCTCTTCCCCACGACAGATCGGCTCAGCGTCCGCATCACTGCAGACGCCGAACCAATCCGCCTGTCGATCTCCCGATCCCTCCTACCCTCACTCGTGAACAAGACCCCGAGATACTTAAACTCCTCCACTTGAGGTAGGACCTCTCCCCCGACCCGGAGGTGGCAAGCCACCCTTTTCCGGTCGAGAACCATGGTCTCAGATTTGGAGGTGCTGATCCTCATCCCAGCCGCTTCACATTCGGCCGCGAACCTACCCAGCAAGAGCTGAAGGTCAGAGCTGGATGAAGCTAGGAGGACCACATCATCCGCAAAAAGCAGAGACGAGATTCTCCTTCCACCAAACTCGACACACTCCACACCACGGCTGCGTCTAGAAATTCTGTCCATAAAAGTGATGAACAGAACCGGTGACAAAGGGCAGCCCTGGCGGAGTCCAACCCTCACTGGGAACAGGTCCGACTTACTACCGGCTATGCGGACCAAACTCACGCTCCTCTGGTAAAGGGACTGAATGGCCCTTAACAGAAAGCCACCCACCCCATACTCCTGGAGCGTCCCCCACAGGGTGCCCCTGGGGACACGGTCATAAGCCTTCTCCAAATCCACAAAGCACATGTGGATTGGTTGGGCAAACTCCCATGCCCCCTCCATCACCCTTGCAAGGGTATAGAGCTGGTCCACAGTTCCACGGCCAGGACGAAAACCACATTGCTCCTCCTCTATCTGAGATTCAACTATCGATCGGACCCTCCTCTCCAGTACCTTGGAGTAGACCTTTCCAGGGAGGCTGAGGAGTGTGATCCCCCTATAGTTGGAACACACCCTCAGGTCACCCTTCTTAAAGATGGGGACCACCACCCCGGTCTGCCACTCCCTAGGAACTGCCCCCGATGACCACGCAATGTTGTAGAGACGTGTCAACCATGACAGCCCTACAACATCCATAGCCTTGAGATACCCAGGACGAACCTCATCCGCCCCCGGGGCTCCGCCGCTGTGTAGTTGTTTGACTACCTCAGCAACTTCTGCCCCCGAGATCGGACAGTCCATCCCCAGGCCTCCCAGCTCTGGTTCCTCCTCGGAATGCGCATTGGTGGGATTGAGGAGCTCCTCAAAGTATTCCTTCCACCGTCCGACTATAGCCTCAGTTGACGTCAGCAGCTCCCCATCCCCACTGTAAACAGTGTGAGCGAGTTGCTGCCTTCCTCTCCTGAGGCGCCGGACAGTTTGCCAGAACCTCTTTGGAGCCGATCGATAGTCTTTCTCCATGGCCTCACCAAACTCCTCCCACGCCCGAGATTTTGCCTCGGCAACTGCCACTGCTGCACTCCGCTTGGCTATCCGGTACCTGTCTGCTGCCTCCGGAGACCCACAGACCAGCCACTCCCTGTAGGCCTCCTTCTTCAGCCTGACGGCTCCCCGAACCTCTGGTGTCCACCAGCGGGTACGGGGGTTGCCACCACGACTGGCACCGGCCACCTTACGACCACAGCTAGCAACAGCCGCCTCGACAATCGCAGAGTGGAACAAGGCCCACTCGGACTCAATGTCCCCCACTGCTCTCGGGACGTGGTCAAAGCTCTGCCGGAGGTGGGAGTTGAAGACCGTCTTGACAGGTTCTTCTGCCAGGCGTTCCCAGCAGACCCTCACTATGCGTTTGGGTCTGCCAGGTCTACGCGGCATGTTCCCTTGCCATCTGATCCAACTCACCACCAGGTGGTGATCAGTTGACAGCTCCGCCCCTCTCTTCACTCGGGTGTCCAAAACATACGGCCGCAGGTCAGATGATACGACTACAAAATCTATCATCGACCTGTGACCTAGGCTGCCCTGGTACCAAGTGTACCGGTGGGCATCCTTATGTTCGAACATGGTGTTCGTTATGGCCAAACTGCGGCTTGCACAGAAGTCCAATAACAAAACACCGCTCGAGTTCTGATTAGGTGGGCCGTTCCTCCCAATCACACCCCTCCAGGTCAAGCTGTCATTGCCCACGTGAGCATTGAAGTCCCCCAGCAGGACAATGGAGTCCCCTGATGGAGCACTATCTAGCACTCGTCCCAGGGACTCCAAAAAGGGTGGGTACTCTGAACTGATATTTGGCCCATAAGCACAAACAACAGTCAGGACCCGTTCCCCGACCCGAAGGCGCAAGGAAGCTACCCTCTTGTCCCCCGGGGTAAACCCCAACACACAGGCAGAGAGTCTCGGGGCTAACAAAAAGCCAACCCCAGCCCTCCGCCTCTCACCCGGAGCAACTCCAGCAAAGTAGAGTGTCCAACCCCTCTCCAGTTGTTACTTAATATATTTTATATTTATTTTATATTACCTATTAATAACTTAATTTTATTATTACGAGATGGGTTTAGTTTTGTATTGTGGCTGCTAGAGGGTGTATAATCTGATTTGTTTGTTTTTAAAAGTGGAGATGTCCTGGCTTTCTGTAATTAAATTAAACTACACTAAATTAGTCCTGCAGTAATTTTTGAGTGGTATATTTAATTTTGAAGGAATTTACAGGAAGCTGAGTAATATCTTGGTTAGTTTTATGAACGCTACCTGTAGTAATAGTTTCGGTTTGCTAGAGGGCGGAAAGCCTGATCGTGATTCCAACCTGTTGAGCTACAGGAAAATTTTGCTTACGGTGCTCCTGTTGGCCAGTTATCCACTACACTCAACTACTGTGTTTAACAGTGTAACATAAATATAATTTGAATGTTGTTTTTTGCAAACAAAAAAGAAAAAGACATTTAGGGTGAGAACGGCAAAATGCTGTTGCATTTTGTTTTGAAAGAATTTACAGGAAGTGTTGCCTCTGCGACAGCAGCCAAAAATTGATGGATGGATGGATGGATGGACGCATGGTTCTGGCTCCAAAACCAGTTTCCTCTCGAGGGCTTGGAATTTTCACCACTCTGGAGTTCCTCGCACTGAGAGGCGCCGAGCAGGGGTGTGCACACTTGTTGCCCCCATCTTGGTGTCTATACGTTGGGGTTTACCCCAGTGAACGAGAGGGTAGCCTCCCTCCGCTTTAGTATGGGGGACAGGTCCTGACTTTGGTTTGTGCTTATGCACTAAACTACTTTTTCACTCTACCCACCCTTTTGGAGTCCTTGGAGAGGGTGCTGGAGAGCGCTCCTTCAAGTGACGCCCTTGTTTTGCTGGGGGACTCATGTGGGCAACGACAGTGAGACCTGGAGAGGTGTGGTTGGGAGGAATGGCCCCCCTGATCTGAATCTGAGCGGCGTTTTGTTACTGGACTTCTGTGCACATCATGGATTGTCCATAACGAACACCATGTTCAGACATAAAGGTGTTCATATGTGCTCTTGGCACCATGATACCTTAGGCCGCAGTTCAATGATTGACTTTGTTGTCTTTTCATCTGATCTGTGGCCACATGTCTTGGACACTCGGGTGAAGAGAGGGGCGGAGCTGTCAACTGACCACTACCTGGTGGTGAGTTGGCTTCGATGGTGGGGAAGGAAGCCGGTCAGACCTGGCAAGCCCAAACGTATTTTGAGGGTCTGCTGAGAACGTCTGGTGAAGTTTCCTGTCAGAAGGAGCTTCAATTCCCACCTCCGACAGAACTTCCAAAATGTCCCGGGGTAGGCGGGGGACATTGAGTCTGAATGGACCCTGTTCTGTGCCTCCATTGTTTAGGCAGCTGACCGGAGTTGCAGCCACAGGGTTGTTGGTGCCAGTCGTGGTGGCAACCCCTGAACCTGTTGGTTGGACACCAGCGGTTAGGGATGCTGTCAAGCTGAAGAAAGAGTCCTATAGGGTCCCATATTTAAAAAGGGGGACCGCAGAGTGTGTTCGAAATACAGGGGGATCACACTTCTGAGTCTCCTTGATAAGGTCTATTCAGGGTTTCTGGAGAGTAGGGTGCGTTCAATTGTTGAACCTCAGATTCAGGAGGAAAAGTGTTGTTTTCTTCCTAGCCATGGAACACTGGACCAGCTCTATACCCTTAGGAGTACAGTATTTTGGTATTGTTGGACCTATCTGCTGCATTCAATACTGTGGATCATTCTCTCTTGATTTCTAGGATGGAATATTTGTGGGTGTTTGTCTGTGGCAGCGTCCTGTCACAGTGTCCCAATTGATCATGCACCCTGGCTACTTGGCCAGGGGGGTGCCCCCTTGGCTGATTGATTAGCACGCGTGACTATCACCCTGGAGTCTGGGGATTGAATCCTGCCCGGGCCCTCGTTACTCCGCCCTGCCACACCTGTATATGTGCCTTTTAAGAGGGGCCACAATCATGCTTTGTGGTCTCTTTTAGATGGTCTCGTTGAGGATAGGCAACGGATGTTCTCTAATTCCTTCTTTTTAATGATAAAAAGACAGAGGTTGTAGATTTTGGTCCAAGTACTTTGTTTAGGGTGGGTGCAGTGGACCTCAGTCAGCTTGCCCCATTCTTGAAACTGAATGTCAGACAAGCAGATCAGTGTGGTGACTAAATCTAGTTTTCATCAGTTAAGAAGGATCACCAAAGTAAAGACCTTGCTGTCAAAAAAGGATTTTGAAACAGTAATTCATGCTTTTATTACATCAAGGCTTGATTACTGTAATTCTTTGTACCTTGGTGCTTCACAATCCCACCTCTCACGTCTTCAATTGGTGCAGAATGCTGCTGCACGACTGCTCACTGGGACGAAAAAGATGGGGCACGTTACTCCTGCTTTGGCCTCACTGCACTGGCTTCCTGTTTGTTTTAGAATCCATTACAGGGTGCTTTTATGGGCTTTCAAATCTTTGCATGGTCTTTCTCCAGATTACCTCTCTGAGCTACTGTTTTTTTCTTCCCTGCACGGTCTCTGAAGTCAGCTGATAGGATGCTCTTGGAAGTCCCAAAAACAAGACGTAAGCTCAGAGGTGACAGGGCTTCCTCTGTAGCGGCCCATAGGCTCTGGAACTCAGCATTAGGACGGCCTCTTCACTGTCTGGTTTTAAATCTCTTTCGAAAACCTATTATTATGATTTGGCTTTTAACTCAGCATGAGTTAGTGTTAGTTCTTAAGCTTTTGTTTTTATGCATTTTGTGTTGTGTATTGTTTTTTAATGTTTTAATTTCTGTGAAGCACTTTGGTCGGTTTTATGCTGTTGTGAGGTGCTATACAAATAAAGCTGCCTTGCATGGGAGGATCGTGGAGGGTGCGTGTCTGAGTGTGTTTTGTGGATTTGGACAAGACGTTTGACCGCGTCCCCTGGGGGGCCCTGCGGGGGTACTCCGGGAGTATGGGTATACCGGGCCCTTTGATATGGGCTGATTGGCCCCTGTATAACTGGTGTCAGAGCTTGGTCAGCATTGCTGGCAGTAAGTCGAGCTTGTTTCAGGTGAAAGTTGGACTCCGTCAAGGCTTCCCTTTAACACTGATTCTGTTCATAACTTTTTGGATTTCTAGGCTCAGTCAAGGTGTAGAGGGCATCTGTTTTGGTAGCCTAAGGATCAGGTCTTTGCTTTTTTGCAGATGCTGTGGTCCTGTTTGCTTCATCAGAACGTGATCTCCAGCTTTCGCTAGAGTTGTTCGCAGCCGAGTGTGAAGTGGCTGGGATAAGAATTAACTCCTCTGAATCCGAGACCATGGTCTTCTATCGGAAAAAGTGTAGAATGCCTTCTCCAGGTCAGGAAGGAGGTTGTGCCTCAAGTGGAGGAGTTTAAGTATCTCAGTGTCTTGTTCACCAGTGAGGGAAAAATGGAGCTTGACACTGATAGGCGGATTGGCGCTGCGTCTGCAGTGATGCTTTGTACCAATCTGTCGTGGTGAAGAGAGAGCTGAGCCGGATAGCAAAGCTCTCGATTTACTGGTCGATCAACATTCCTACCCTCATCTATGGTCATGACCTGATTCCAGACAAGTGGCTGAAAATGAATGGATGGATATTTCCACTAACTACAGGAGCAGTTCTAAATTTTGTGAACATGTTTGTTGTTAGGTTAATAAATGGCCACTATGAGTGCGACAGTTGCTTAGTTGTCAAAAGCCAAAGAACAAAAAGAAACAAGACAGTTTACGCTTTAATTGATTTAATTAAATTTCAATTATTTTAGTTACTTATTTATTTCTAAATAACACATTTAATAATATGGATGCACAATTAGTTATAACTCCTGATTATAATTTCATTCAATAGCCTGTAAAAAGTCAAAAGTTGTGTTTTGCAAAGAAATTAATTGTTCAGTTTATGAAGCCCATTCAACCTCCTAAGACCCAAATTTTATTTGGTGTGATTGAAAATAAAAAAAAAACACTTCTAGCCATTTCAGAATATTCTACTCTCATAAACCTGAACTAATAATAATAATAATAATAATTATTATTATTATAATAATAATGTACATTTTTGACAAACTTCCAAAAAATAAGAAAGATAAAGAAAAAGAAATAAACGTAAAGTCAATATCAAGTGTCTCTAAATAATTTTAAGAAAGGTCTAAGTTGAAGAGAATAAAACATAGTACAATGAAGGTTAAAATCAAAAAGCATGGTAAAAAGTTTTACTTAGGCCAAATTAGATAAAACTAACGACCTAAACCGTTTCTAAATTCATGGGTAAAGTTTTTTGTACTTTCATCACATGATCAGAAGATGTCAATGTCCTTATAATAAGCAGAAGACAAAACTTTAAAGATTCCAGTCATGCTTTTATTGCTAAACAATGACCATGAAACATCTAAAAAAACGAAAACAAACAAAAAAACCCTTCACGGCCACATAAAGGTATTTTAAGGGTTGTTTTTGTTGTATTATTCAGCTTGTGCCGCTTATGAGGGCTGCTGCGTCAAACTTTCCGAGATCATGACTGTGCGCATGCGCAAATTGTTGGAGGTCTGAGAGCGCGTCCGTGACAGGGGTCCTGAGAGCGTTGCCTGCTACAGTGTACTTCGTTTTGTGATATTTAGCCCTCCTCTTTAAAAAGTCACGTGGAGCCTATCTGTCTCGTGACTCCTTTGAACAAATAACAGGGGACGAGGCGTGCCATGGTTCACGAGCTGTTATTGGGCTGCACGTCTCCCTAGCATCCTGCGGTCGGCGGGTGGAGGCGGGAGAAAGGTTACTTCACAGCTCTTATCGGCACAGATGCTCCACCGGACTGCTCTGGTCACATCTGCTCAGGGACGTCACTGTAGATGTAACACCCCCCTGGCTTTTGCGGCGGACCACCCCTCATAACTACACCGAAGAAGCAGGAAGTGGATGAAACTGAGCGGAGAAGTTCATAGCGAGGTATGCTTTGCGTGAGTGTGTACGCGCGCGCGCGCGAGTGTTTCAGCGGGGAACTGAAACATGCAGGATGCTTGTTGTTGTGGAGATCCTGGATGTTGCGGTTAGAGTGGCACATTGATGATGATCGCTTTTGTTTTTACTGGAGCTGCTCGGGCGGAGCGGCAACTTCCTGACCTTCACGTTTCTGAGCGGCAGAACAATCCCGCGACCCTGCCGTTAATTCTAGCTTAGCTAATTTCTAACTTTTTATGCAACATTCACGCGATAGAAACGCTGGTTTGGGTTTTTGTTAGATCATTTTGGGGTGTCGGGGGGAGGGGTGACGTCATACGGCCTCCAGCTGCATCATAAATCCAGTGCGTCACTATATTTACTGCATCCCCAATACGGAACTGACTGCCAAATGATACAGATCCATACATAAAACACGTTTCAATGCCTCAAGCTTCCTGTTTTCAACAACTGTTTATAGACTTAAATTAAAACTTCAACAGAAATGACAGTTCTCTCAAAAACGATTTAAAAACAGCAAAACCGCCTCAAAAATAGAACAAATAAAACCCCTCTGACCTCCAGCAAAATGACAAGCACACCAGAATCCTGTTCATCTCTGCAACGAGTGAAGAGGTAAATGTGTAAAACAACGTTTATTAATGGCGAAAGTTTTTTAACAGTTTGTTACAAATCAGTAAATGTGTTTTGTCCTCACAGGCTCCCGTAGAAGTGTGTCGCCTAGACCATGTATTTCCCATGTATTTTAGAACCAATTTTATGGTTATATGTGATAAAGCTGCCAATATTTTTCTAAATCTGGGCATCATTTAATTTCTTTTCAACAACATTTCGATCAATATTTCCAGAGATCAGCGGTAAAAACTGCACATTGTCACTTTAAATACATGTTCATAAACAAAAGTTGAGCCTCTGTTGTTCCTGTACAAATATAATTAGACTAGAACCAGTTTCTGGGACCTTCACAAGCCTGGTCATGCTTGCTTCTTGCCTACTTTTGCGTCATGTGATTCCTAGCTGATGATTTCACCTGCTCCTGTGATAAAAAAAAAAGTCTCCTTGTTGTGGATAAAACATTAAAGAGAGTAGGACACCACGTGTTCAGAGAGAAGCCTGGTTGGGATGACACGTTTGGTTTGGTTTGCAGATGTTGAAACAAACAATCTACTGTGAGTCAGCTGACTGCAAATACCAACCTCCAGTGTGAGCAGGAGCATGAGACACAAGCTTGACTCACAGGTTCTCCTTGGGTGCCTCCCATGGGTTTAGTGTCTAGATCAAAGGCTTACAGAATGCTAAAAAGTATATTAAAGTACCCGTGAGCACAGTGACATGTGAGTATAATGAGCTGTAATTCTCATGGAAAGTTAGGATTCATAAGAAAAAGTACAAATTTATGTGTGTGTGTGTGTGTGTGTGTGTGTGTGTGTGTGTGTGTGTGTTGGGAAATTATAGAATGATTGTCTTCCATGCAAGATCATGTGTGATCTGTTAGCAGTCTGAGTTTATGTTGATAACCACTCTCAGCCACTATCATGTCAATTATTTTTTAGCTCAAATTCTGTCAAATTGACAAAGTTATCTATAGTCTTGTGTTTACTAAGAGTGATTAGCGGTGGCAAGCACCTTGAAAGGGATTAACTCCAAAAGTTAATCAGTCTAGTGATCATTTTCTGTGCATTTCGTTAAAACTCATCAAGTGGTAGAAGAGAGTCAGACAAACAAGGACAGTTACCATTATTGAAGCCTCATCTCCCTCCTTTCAGCTCTCTGCTGAATCATTTGAGTGATTTGTGAGACCAGTAGTTACTGCTCCAAAAGTTAGCTTTCACATTTGTGATTGATTTAGTATTTCAGTTTTTCTTTCGTCATCATTTAGCTCATCTAGTTTAGCAGCAGGACTCTGATTCTTTTCATAAATCTAGCAAAAAGTGTCTTGCTGAAAAAAGGATCTAGATGGTGTTTCTGTTAAAGGCACACTAGGCAGTTTTAGCTTGCTTTTAGCACCATCTAATGTCCGTTTAGTAGAACCAAAGGTGAAACTTTTCTCCTTCGTCTTTTTAACACCTCAATCTAAATGCTGAAATGTCTCCTCAGACCTCATTAGTGTCTACAGGAGCGGTCCATCACCTCATTAAACAAATCAGCTGCGTTCATGATCTAAATCATGCAGGAAACATGCTGGAAGCAGACTGCAGTGGCAGGTATGTCAGCTCCAACAGGTGCCAGCCCACTAGCCTGGACTGCCAGACTCGTCCTGTGTTTAATTCTACACAGAGGACTAGTCTGGTTATTCACAGGCAGAGAGGCACATGAGGGGCGGGACAAGCCAGCTCAAAAATAACCAGTCAGAAAAAAGGCGGAAAATCAGCTGTAGTCAAAAATGGCGTCTGGCAACAGCACAGACTTTCTTTTTTTAGAAAAAAAAGGCTTTTAGCGCTTCTTCCTTGTTGCAAACTCAGCTTTAGACACTGTTTTCTTGTTTGTGAGTAACTGAGTGTTATGGTGTGTAACGTACGCTGCTCAGCGCTGATTGGCTTGGTTAGAATTCTCAGGGGGTGGGGTTATTTGAATGGGAGAGTTCCCAGACCCATTGCTTCTCATAAGGAAGCATGGGACTGGCTGGTCAGGCTAGAGGCCCACTACTCTGAAATTGCAAGTGTGATATTCTGACTAGAGAGGGAGGTAGAAGTCTGAGTGACATTTCATAAAGGGTCGTTTTAGAGCTGGGCAATACATTTCTGACTTATCGAGATAATTTTTCCCATGTCAATAAATTTGATAATAAAAACTGAAAAGATGTGTGTAGGTTAGCGACGTACGTGTCCCTTTAAGAAGCTGTACCACCTATATATATATATTCTCATCTCACCCTCAGCGGATGGTCTCATCCTTCCAAGCTCGGGTCCTCTACCAGACGCCTGGGAGCTTGAGGGTTCTGCAGTATCTTAGCTGTTCTCTGCTTTAGCCACTTCTCCAGTTTGGGGGTTACTACCCTGATCACCACGGGCACCACCGATGTCTTCACTCTCCAGGCTTTCTTAAGTTCTTCTTTGAGGCCCTGGTACTCATCTAGTTTCTCATGTTCCTTTTCCTGATGTTGCCATCACTTAGTGTTGCTATATCAGCCACAACGGCTGTCCTCTGTTGTTTGTCCACCACCACAATGTCCACACATTTACTGTGTGTGTGTGTGTGTGTGTACATTTACTGTAGATCTTTATACTTTAAAGATGGGCAAGCCGCCTCAACACGTTCTAGCTATCATAAATGCATCCTGATACAGATGCAAGCTTTAAAATGTGAATGTATATAAAACTTATCATGCATTATTGTATCCTTTATTTGTATTTCATGTTAGAGTTTTGACATATTTATGAACGTATCTTTTTAGCTGCAACATTTAGAAGTGTTTACAGGACAGATTTGAGCTCATGCAGATATTTTCATCAATCCTGTTTGCTGCTCTGCCTCAGGGCACAAAGATCACACTCTTTCTGGTCAGAGTTTCCACCCTTCTGGTCTGCCTGTAGATATTATTCACTGATGCTATTAAGAATATCATGTACTGTTTATGTTTTATTGGTGTGCAAATTCAAACAAAGTCTTTATCAGACTCAACCTGGAGATCTTCCCCTTTTGTTCAACATTAGATTTGTTTTTTTCCTCATTCCTCGTATTGGTTTTTGAAGATTTTGCCATAGTTTATTAGTATTTACGGTACAGCCTTGTGCAAACGTTTTATGCAGGTGTGAAAAAAGCAGTAAACATAGAATGCATTAACAATGAAGTGTTAATAACTTATTTCCATCAATCAACAAAAAACAGAACATTAAGCTACAGAAAAAATCTGAATCAAATCAATGTTTGGTGTGACCACACTACCTTCATAACAGTAGCTATTCTTCTAGCTACACACAGTTGTTGAAGGAACCGGGCTGGTAGGTTGTTCCAAACATCTGGAGAACTAACCACAGATCCTCTGTGGATGCAGGCTTCTTCATATCCGTCTGTCTCTTCATGGAATCCCAGACACTTTCCATGATGTTGAGATCAGAGCTCTGTAGGGGTCAGACCATTACTTCCAGGACTTCTTGTTCTTCTTTACGCTGAAGATAGTTCTTGAAGATTTTGGCTGGATGTTTGGAGTCACAATGTCTTTATTTACAGCATTTTTTCCACACCTGCCTAAAACGTTTGCATACTGTAATTATGAGTTTTAGGCAGGGCAGTCTATAATAGGAAGTTCAGAACAGAATTGGAATTAATGACACAAATTACAATTAAAAGCAACAGCAGATCTGATGGTAAACCATTTGTGTTGATCAAACAGCTGTGTGTAATAAACTGGATCCAGAGTGGTTTTGTTAAGAATAGACATCACCTCTCTTCTCTTGAACCTGATTGGTGTCTTCTTCACAGCGCTAGCTAGCTAAGCAGAAGTTTCAGCCATGCCAAACGAACGCACTCCTCTGATCATGTCGGGGGTGTGTGGTCTGACGTTGGAGACGGTGACATGCGGATCACAATCAGACTCCACCCAGGATTCCAGCTCTGGGAAACCAACCCAGAGTCCTCGAAGACTGAACACCTTCTTCGGTGTCATGGTGCCGACTGTCCTCTCCATGTTCAGCATTGTGTTGTTCCTGAGAACAGGTGTGTGTGAAGCAGGTGTGCCGATACTGATTTGTCATCGCTGAATCGTGGCGATGACGTGGTGCTGTGGTCTTCCTTTTGCAGGGTTTGTGGTTGGTCATGCAGGGCTGCTGCAGGGTCTCCTGATGCTGATAGTAGCCTACACCATCATCTCTCTCACAATACTTTCCATCTGTGCTATTTCCACCAACGGAGCGATACAGGGGGGCGGAGCCTACTGTATCCTTACCTGTTGGGTGTAGCTTTTGCTTCTGGTGTCTGGCTGGATTTTGTTCACCGATGACATCTGGTTCACCAACCTTAATAAAGTAACCAGACATGGTAAGCCGCTCTTTAGGGCCTGAGTTTGGAGGAAGCATAGGTTTGATGTTCTTCCTGGCTAAAGTGTTTGCATGTGGGGAGTACGTTCTGGGACTTGTGGAAGCCATACTTGATATATTTGGTGCAGATCCTGGTAAGTTCCCTGCATTCTATTTACCTTTTTTAATGTTATAATTTTTTTTATCTCGCATCCGTCAAAACTGAAGTTTGTCTTCCTGTTTCAGAATCCCCCATCTCAGAGGGGGTGAAGGTCCTTCCTCAGGGTTACTGGTACACCGTTCTGTACTCCTCTGTAATCCTCCTGCTGTGCCTCCTCGTGTGTTTGGTCGGCGCCCACATCTACTCCCGCACCGCCTTCGCCATCCTGCTGGTGGTCACCGTGTCACTACTGTCCATCTTCATCAGTTCTGTGGCGGTTAAGCCTCTAGACTTTATCATCACTCACCAGGGACCTAATAACCAAACCCTCCGCTACAACACCAGCTACACGGGTTTCAGCGCCACCACCATGAGGAAAAACCTGGGTGGTACGTTTTTACTGGATCCTTATTTGTGTGGAAACTGCAATGGCTGACTGTGAGGACCCGAACGGAACACCGTACACAATGAAAACGCGTTTAAAATTTTTATTAAAATCCCTTAGTAGTGCAGGCAGGGATATAAGAGCTGGTGGCTCAGGGATATCACCCAATGGCTGATCCAAGTGGTTGTGCAGGAGGATGGTCAGAACCAGGAAGACAACGAGCAGAGTAATCCAAAATGGGGTAGGCTTGCTGAAGCAGGAATCGGGAGACAGGTCCAGGGTCAAAATCAGGAATCAGAGGTGGGCAAAGGTATCCAGATGGGGTCAAGAGGGGAATGGTATGGCAGGTATGGCAGATGAGTCTAAGGAAAGCGGGCTGTGGTTGTCATGGAGATGGGGCGGACAGAGCTGGATCATGACAAGACGACTTATTTACAAGCAAAGCTGTGGGATTTTTCTACTTCTGACAGGTTTTTCTTTGTTTCTCTCCAGCTGATTACTCTGTAGATTACAGCACCAACTCACTCATGTCTTTCGCCACCGTGTTTGCCGTCCTTTTCACCAGCTGCACCGGGATCATGGCTGGAGCCAACATGTCAGGTGACACCTTATCATTAATGGCACACCCTGACGGGATGTCTTGGTCAGATCACAGATTAATGTTGTTTTTATTCCCATTCTGTCTCCTCCATCTCTAAAAGGAGAGCTAAAGACACCGAGTGTGTCCATCCCTAAAGGCACCATCGCAGCCGTTTTCTACACCTTCACAGTTTACCTTCTCCTCTTCCTCGTGGTCAGCGCCACTTGTGACAGGTCTGAGTTGTATTTCTTAAGCTTTTGATCAAATTTAAGGCTTTGACAGATCATAGAAACATGTTTTCTCTTCTTTAGGACCCTGTTGATTCAGGATTATGGGCTTTTCCAGCGAATAAATCTATGGCCACCGTTCGTCACCATTGGCATCTACTGTGCCTCCTTGTCAGCTGCGATGTGCGCCATGATCGGAGCGTCACGGATACTCCACGCACTTGCTGTGGACCACCTCTTTGGTGGGTTTTAGTGCAATAATTTTATACATTGGGTAATTTCCCTGAAAAGAAAAAAATAATATTGTTTTCTCTTTTTTTAATAGGTTTGCCCTTGGCTCCAGCTGCCATTACATCAAAATCTGGGAACCCATGGATGGCGGTGCTGTACACCTGGGGCCTGGCACAGGTGTGTTTCCACGGACTTATTTAATTTTAGAGATGAAATCTCCCGGCCGTGCTAATTTTCCAGGTGCGTTTGTGTCAGTGCGTGGTGTTTGCAGGCCAGCTCAACGCCGTAGCCGGTCTGGTGACGGTTTTCTACCTGCTCCTCTATGCTGCTGTGGATCTGGCCTGTTTGGCTCTTGAATGGGCATCTGCACCAAATTTCAGGTAAATGGATACTTTTTTTAATCAATTGCGGTTTTGTGTGTGTGTGTGTGTGTGTGTGTGTGTGTGCCACTACACCTTAACATTGTTCTTTTGTCTGTCTGATGTACATGTGGAGGCAGTCTTTGTACAGAAACTGCTGCTGAAGGCTGTAACTTTGTGGCTGTTAAGCCCTGTCTGGAAATGAGCCTGCATGCTGTTTTCAATCTGCAAACGAAAATGTGCAGTTTCCAGTTTTTTGATTTGGTTTTTTTTGGTATCTGGGTTTCCACACAGAAGCATCATTGTCCTAGCAATGAAAGAATTGAAGCAATTATTCAGATCAGCATTAACCCCCAGGTTATCAAAGGTTATCTCCGTGACTTTTTGAAAACCCCATGCTGTTATTGACTCTGGCGACCTTTATTGAATGTGGTCACCACAGTCTTGCTCAAGTCCTTGCTCACATATTTTAGGCTGACTGAAACAGTCTAATCAGCGCTGTACGTAAGCACTGATGTAACGTTTACCTACAATGTGACTGATTTATATCTTGTGGATAGTTGAGCTAGAAATTCTCCGTTTTTCAGCCTAAGGGGTCAACCTGGTGCTACAAAATCAAACTCAGGAATCAAAATTTTGATATTTAGAATTAATAGTGTTGTTATAGCAACGTTTTGTCAGAGACGGACCAGAGTGTTGTAATCTGATTTAATCTGTGATGCTCGTGCTGTGTTTGAGTCTGCACGTGGAGCTCTGGAAACCATTCAAAAATGTACATCACTGTAGTTTTTGCATATTTCATTAAGATAAATCAGTGTTCTCATCCCAGAGAGATCACCAGAGAAATAATCTGCAAATCATAACAATGCATTGTTGTATTTTGATTTATTATTGTTGTATAATTAATTAATCAATTAAACAAACATTTACTGCGCCTCTGTGTCGGTTTACTCTGATCTCACGTTTTAACGGTTTGTCTCGGCAGACCAACCTTCCAGCTCTTCTCGTGGCACACCTGCCTGCTGGGGATCGTCAGCTGTCTGGTGATGATGTTCGTCATCAACCCTGTGTACTCATCAGGCAGCATCGTCCTCCTGTTACTGCTGCTGCTTTTCCTCCATTACAGATCTCCCACAAGCAGCTGGGGCTACATCAGCCAGGCCCTAATTTTCCACCAGGTATCCTTGCAAAGTCAGACAGGATGTTTTTGTTTGATTTTTAACCGCTCTGTCGCCCCCTCTGGTTTAGGTTCGGAAGTATCTGCTGATGCTGGACGTGAGGAAAGATCATGTGAAGTTCTGGAGGCCTCAGGTGCTGTTGATGGTGTCCAACCCCCGCTCCTCCTGTCAGCTCATCCAGTTTGTGAACCAGCTGAAGAAGGGGGGGCTGTATGTGTTGGGTCATGTTCAGCTGGGAGATTTGGGTGAGGCTCATTTCTCATCTGAAAATATAAACATTTAGAAAAATGTTTTACTGGATTGTGTTCGTCTTAGCTAACAAAGTGGTTTCACATTCAGACTAAAACCCTTCCTTAAAGCAGCACTTTAAACTTTCTCGTTACTGCCTCCTACTGGTTAAAAGCAGAATTACAAATGTCGTAAGCAACCCTGCAGCAGCCTTCTGTAGCTAGCGCTAACAAAGAGCTAACATTAAGACCAATCAACTACATATCGTATAAATGAGATGGGCGGTGCCTCCATGATGTCACCCGTAAGTTTCTTAAGAGCCGTATTGAAGCTCAGTGGGTGGCTCCCACCACCGCCTTTTTGACCGTGCCGTGCATCTCGTCGGAAATACATAACTGGTCAAAGAGGCGGAGCTGAGTGGGGCTGTGAGGGTGAGGGCAGATGATTGACACCCATCAAAATCCGAACCAATGTAGCTTTGAGCTAACTGAGTTAACTAGGGATGTTCTGATCACCTTTCTTTGCTCCCGATCCGATTCCGAGTCATTTGATTTTGAGTATCTGTCGATACCAAGTCCCGATCCGATACTTTTCAGAAAAGCATTAAAATAAGAAGAAAAAAAGAAATGACTTTTAGCAAAACATTAAGATAAGAACAAAAGGGCGGGAAAATAATCTAGAACATATTAAAATAAGAAAACATCCAAATTGTCGTTTAAGTTTCACTTTCATTGTTTTAGGAAGTACACCGATTAAAAAATTCTTTACTTTGTGAATATACTTAAAAGTAGCAGCGTTGCTTTTATTTCAAGTTGTTTACTCCCTCAACATTCAGCTGTGAACCGTGCTCACGTGACGGAGCAAACAGGAGGAGCCTTCTGCAGGCAGGGTCACTTTTCTCTGCATAACACCTGTAGCTCCACTGCGCAGCACCGGGAGCAGGGTCCAGCCATCCGCGGGGCGTATTGAGCACCTGTGCTGCAGGAGAACCAGAAACCCCCGATGTTTTTCAGTCTGTTGGCTGGCTCCGCATTTTTGTCTGACATCACTGTGAACTGTGACTGTTAGAGGTAAACTGGGGATTAATGGAGAACGGTGATTTGCTTTGTTGATGCCCGAAGGGAAAAGCCGACAGTGAAAGCAGCTTGTTTGAAGGCAGCGAATCATGGAGTTGTGTCCAGTATGTTGAACACTCAATATGCACACATTACACGTGTCTGTAGCTCTGCCTTTGATGTCCGGTTTAAAATACCACCAAGGTGCAGATATTTTAGCTCTCCTGAGGAGACACGCTAGCTCTTTGTTAGCAGGTTTGCAAACAGCGGCACTTTGTGTCTGAGTCCTTGCCTGCCGTAATTTGTGTGACGTTACTATGTTGTTTTTGTACAAGAAACAAATATTATTGATGTAGAGGAACTTAACGAAATTAGATATAAGCCATTTTTATTCAATTTAAAATTCTCTATCTCAGGATGAATTTAAAAAGTCATGTTTGTTGTTTTAAAATAGGGCTGCACGATATTAGGAAAACCTGCGATATGCGTTAACAGTGAATAATATTGCGATGACGATATTACTTGCGATAAATAAAAATTGAACTCAGGAACAAAAAGAAGCAAAGACAAAGTAATAAAAAAGCAGAATCAGCAGAAAGAGCAGAACAAAGCTAACTCAGGTGTTTGCTAACCATCAAAATTAAGTGTTAGTACTAACCATCCAACCTATGAGAACTCGCCCAATTGGCCAAATGGGTGTAGAGCTTTATTTGATTTGTTAAAAAAACATCATGCTTAAAGGTTAAATTCGATGTATTTCTCTCGATTCTGATCCTTTCAAAAACACGTGATCAGGCCCAATTTCCGATCACGTGATCGGCTCGGAGCATCCCTAGAGTTAACCCGGAGTTAACGGAAGCTTTGCTTCACCTCCAAAGATATTTCTCTCTTACTTTTACTTCTAGGCTCTGCCATGATGCTAACAGAAAGAAAAAAAATCTTGTCCTGCTTTTTATTGACGGTCAGTGAACTGATAAAGCTACCTGCTAGCATTTGTATTAGCCACAGGCACAGTAAACAGCTATGTCCTTAAACCACTGGTGCACCTACCCGAACCACAAAGTGTGAAGTGCCATATCTGGTCAGCAGAGGGCACCAGAGTGTGGTCCAATGTGAAGTTGCTGAAGTTTCTGCCACCAGAATCACTGGATCCAGTTTGAAAGCATCAAAACTGTTTAGTGTTGCTTTACGTCTTCTAATTTAATCAAGTAAAAGATATATAGAAAATCACACTAGACATTTATCTCCTATGAGAGCAAACACAACTAATGAAATGTGTTGTGTTCCAGACTCTCTGCCATCAGACCCTATCCAGACCCAGTACAACTTCTGGCTCAGCCTGGTTGATAAACTTGGGGTGAAGGCCTTTGTAGACCTGACTCTGTCTCCATCAGTCAGACAGGGAACACAACATCTGCTGCGCATCACAGGACTGGGTAAAAACACATTCATCCCATTTTGCCTGCAGTTTGTGGAGATTGTCGTATCTTTGCCTGATCTGTTGGTTCTATGTGTATTTTTGTACAAAGGTGGCATGAAGCCCAACACGCTGGTTCTGGGTTTCTATGACAACTGCACACCTGACGACTTCTTCCTGCAGGACTCTGCCTTCTGCCATTCATCGGTGGGACAGAGCAGTGATGGGGAGTATAACTTTGGTGTGGACCTGCCTTCATTGCAGGCTCATTTCCCCCCCGTCCGACACGTGGAGAGCCCTCGGTGGTTGTCAACAGAGGAGTATGTCGGCATCATCTCTGACGCCACAAAGATGAATAAAAACGTGTGCCTTGGTCGGTACTTTTACCAGCTGCAGGGGGAAGATAAAGGCAGTAAAACAGACGGATCGGAGCGAACGATAGATGTGTGGCCTCTCAACCTGCTCCAGCCAGGCAGCTGTGACTACCAGGATGTGTGCAGCCTCTTTCTGCTGCAGATGGCCTGCGTACTCAACATGTCCAGCAAATGGCGCCATGCAAGAATGAGAATCTTCCTGAATGTGGAGACGGGCTCCTGTGACCAGGGGTGGGTGGTTAACGAGGAGACGTTCCGAGACTTGCTGAAGAAGCTGAGGATCAGAGCGAGCATAAAGATTGTCCCGTGGGACTCTGTGGTGCAGCATTTTGCTCTGCCAGAGGGGGAGCGCTCTAAGGAGCCAGCACCAATGGCGGCCCTGTCTGAGGACTTCCTGTATGCAGTGAACCGCATGTTGACAGAACACAGCTCACAGGCTGCTGTTCGCTTCCTGTATTTACCTCAACCCCCTGCTCTCCGCAGCCAGTCACAGCAGTACTTATCCCAGCTGGATGCAGTGACCAGCGGCTTGGGGCCGACCCTTCTGATCCATGGAGTCACACCAGTCACGTGCACGGATCTCTGAGCACGCAGTCTTAGCAATTATTCATTTAAATTAAATTAAACATTTATTAATGTTTCTGTATCATAAGCACAGTGGTTCTACTTAGACAAAAGTACTACATAGTTTATTTAGTGGGATTCAAGTATATTTAAAGTTATTACTATTTTATTGTGGAGTTTTTATGATTTCTCACACATCTTAATTCTTTCGTCTGAACCACTCTCATACATCAGTCGAAGTTTTCGATTTGGATTGAGTTGTGACATTCCTACTTTTACTTGAACTGAGATTAAGCCAATAAATGGCTCTAATAATGAAGTGGTTATGATTTACGTTGATGTGACTTCCTGTTTGCATCAGCTGTGTTTGACGGAAATTAACGCGTCAAAAGAAGATCACAGTTCCTTATGAGGCATTCAAGTTGCCAAAAGTACCAAAAACCAAAGTGCACATGCACATTTCAGAGTTTCAGGGATTAAATTATTGCAGATTTCTGATAAATTTGATTTCTTAATATAATTCTGTTACATAACAGAAATGGTTCTTATCAGCATTTTTGTATTATTGTTTGTCTTATTTCCTAATTTTTAAAATTTCTACCTTTTTACTAAACATTCCAGAGACTTTTTGTTTGTAACAGACTTTCCTTTTACGGTCCAGCGTCTTTCTGCTTTGCACAAGAGGGAAGCGATTTGCCATTTGACCTCCGAATGAGAAAACAGTGTCGGAAGCTCTGTACTGTCAAAGATGTGAAGAGTTCCAACTTAAAAAAAACAAATGACCTGATTAATCTATCTGGTCTGAGACCAGACCCAGGCTGTTCACACACTCCAGCATAAATTCATTATTCCTAATCTTTGTGATGAAATGGCCTATTTTGTGTTTTATTACTTGCTAACTTGACTCGCTGAGAATTCTTTAAAAATGCTTGTTTTCATTCAACATGAATAAATACATCTGCACCACATCCAGCATGTCATTGTTACCATTTCATTTTATTCAGACTTCTTTAAGAAGAAATAACATCTTATCTCTCTCTCTCTCTCTCTCTCTCTCTCTCTCTCTCTCTCTCTCTCTCTCTCTCTCTCTCTCTCTCTCTCTCTCTCTCTCTCTCTCTCTCTCTCTCTCTCTCTCTCTCTCTCTATATATATATATACACACTGTATATAAACGTATATATGTATATATATATGTGTGTGTATATAAACGTATATATGTATATATATATATGGGTGTATATATATATATATATATATATATATATATATATATATATATATATATATACACACACACACACACACACACACACACACATATATATATATATATATATATATATATATATATATATATATATATATGTATATACACTTCGTTCCGTTACACACACACATATATATACGTTTATATACAGTATATATATGTGTGTGTGTGTGTGTGTGTGTGTGTGTGACGGAACGAAGTGACTGTTTTCCACCTAAAAGTCATTTTTCCCTTCTCCTCTGACACAGAACTAATCTAAACTGCTTCCTTTCCAGCCCAAGAGAAGAATGAAAAGGACTCTCCTTTTAATAAATCAAAGAACTCTATTTTTAATAAAGCTAATCAAACAAAGTGTTAGTCAATAATAAGATGTGACCAATCTGTGAAATGAAAATGTTAATTACTTTATTATAATCCTATAGAATATAATAAGTAATATAACTTTAAATGTTCCCACTAGGACTGATCTCACGTAGCGTTAAGACATGACACATTGCTTTTACTGATCCAATCAGAATCTGACGGAGGCGTGGTTTTGGTGGTGCTTGGTAAATCTGTCACCTTTTCATTCGACCATGAACCAAAACATACGAAGTATAAAACTATGCCCACGTCATCTTTAACGCCAGTTCAAAGCGTTCTAGAGAAGATGACGGAGTGGCCAATCCGTGACTCTCCTCTTCAGCCGAAAGAACCAACGACAAGCTGGATAAACCTGTTGCCATTCCACCTGCTGCAACGGTTCCTTTCAGAATAAAAGCTGAACTCACTGACCTTCTGGGTCCTTCTGACGCTGTCAACCAACTGTCGCTTTTTACCTGGAGACAATCCAAAGACTGTCGTACTGCTGACGCTGTTTCATCGGCTCCAGTACCGAAAGAGGGGTTCGAGGAGCTGGCATTCTGGATCTGTATGGAGGTCTCATTCTAAGGGTATGTGTGGAGCGACAACATGGCGTTGAATGTGTTTATGAATCTCCTAATCAAAGCTTAGCTCAAGACATCACCTTCATTCCCACCAGAACTAATCGTTTCTTTGGATTTGCTGGTTCTGAACAACATTCCACACCACACCATTCTCCGTCTCGTTTCACCTTATTAACACCATACATTTAGTGTAAAGTTAGTCTAGTTGAATTTATTTAGTAATAAATTTTTAAAGTTTTATACTTGACTCTCTCTTCTGTTGTCTCTGAGTGAATACGAAGTGGTTACATAATCCCTGCAATAAAAAGTTCCAATCTTCTGGTTAAAAAGTACCCACAGATCCATAAGGTTGATTTCATATTTACTATGGAATCTTATGTCTTATGGCTCATGAAATAACATGTAAATTATCTCATTACATATATAATTTCCATCTCATCCTCCGCAAGTGGTCTCATGCTTCCAAGCTCAGGTTCTCCACCAGAGGTCTGGGAGCTTGAGGGTTCTGCAGTATCTTAGCTGTTCCTAGAACTGCACTTTTCTGGACTGAGATGTCTGATGGTTTTTCTGGGATCTGCTTTAGCCAATCCTCCAGTTTGGGGTTACGGCCCCGATTACCACAGTACCACAGATGTCTTCACCCTCCAGGCTTTCTCGAGTGTCTTTGAGGCCCTGGTGTGTCTCTAGTTTCTCATGTTCCTTATTCCTGATGTTGCCATCACTTGGTATTGCCACATGAACCACAACAGCTGTCCTCTGTTGTTTGTCCACCACCACAATGTCCAGCTGGTTCTCCATCACCATTTTGTAAGTCTGGATCAGGTAGTCCCACAGGAGCTTGGCTCTCTTGTTCTCAACCACCTTAGGGGGTGTTTCCTACTATGAGCTTGGGGCTTCCAGTCCATACCCTGCACCCTTCATATACACGATGCCAGACACTTGGCAGTGGTGTGTCATGTATGCTGTCCCTGCCAGCATCTTACACCCTGCAGTTATGTGGTGGACTGTCTCAGGTGCCTCTTTGCATAGCCTACACCTTGGGTCTTGTCTGGTGTGGTAGATCTTGGCCTCTGTTGCTCTGGTGTTCAGGGCCTGTTCCTGTGCAGCCATGATGAGTGCCTCTGTGCTGTCCTTCAGACCAGCTCTTTCTAGCCATGGGTAGGATTTCTTGAAATCAGCCACTTCAGTTATCTATCTGTGGTACATCCCATGTAGAGGTTTGTCCTCTCATGATGGTATTTCCATCATCTCCTCCTCTGTTTGTCACTGTCTGAGACATTCACAGGGCACATAATCTGTTAGGCCATATCCTTGATGTACTTAAGGATCTTGGATGTTTCATCTTGGACGGTGGCTCACACTCACTAGTCCTCTGCCTCCTTCCTTACGGCTAGTCTACAGTATCAAGATGCTGGATTTGGGATGGAACCCTCCATGCATGATATCTATAACAGTGTTAATATCAGATATTGGTATCAGCCTACAATTTCATATCAGTGCATCCCTGATAGAAATCATTAAAAATGTCATTAAAAAGGGGGAAATGAAAATGTTTTTTACTGAAAAATTGGAAGGAGTATAAAAATCAGTAAGAACCACGTAAAACATGATCTCGAGAAAGGCAGTATTGTTAGATAGCAGCACGAAGAGAAGGTAGTGAGGAAGAATCAGCAGGTCATCTAATTATTAAAAGGGTGAATTCAGCTATAAATGGAGCTAATTACTGAACATAGGTTACAGTTTGCATACATATCACTGAATATATCACAGAGTTGATCTACTAAAATGTGTCCCATTTCTCTGTTTAACCATTTAAAACCCTTTAAAGCCAAATGTATCATATTAGCAAAAATGCCCCTAGGTTTCGGTTTAGGATTAGTAATTCCTCTGGCTTGTGCTCCACTGGATTCTGCACAAATATTCTGCTTCCTTGTGGAAGATCAAAATACTGCACTAGATTATTGATTATTAACATCAGCCAACTAACGATCAGTCGTTGTTTTGACAGACAAATCTTCTGATTGTTATTACATGTATCAGGCTTTAAAGGATTAGCAGTATAACTGTAGTAAAGAGTAATAATCCTTGAATCAGTAAGGCTATTTGAAATCTCCCACAAAACACCACGTTTAATTTGAAATAAAAAACAAATGTTCACAATACAACCATGATGCATTTTGTTATTACAGTATAGTACAGGATCAGTTTTATTCTCTTTTCCAGATGTAAACACCTCTACTCCTCTTTTGCACTAAACATCTGTTTTTCTTTGCATGTTTTTCTTTCATTTGTGTTCGGGAAGGCTTTCAGCTTTTTGATGAGAAACGACGACATACGCAGCCAGTCTGGCAGGAGGAGGGAGAGAGCTGCACTCTGTGGGAAGAGTCAAAAAATAAGAGTGAAAATTTCAGATTTAACAGATGAAGGTTAGAAGGAGGTCACAGCTTCTCGTTTCTCTGACCTGCAGCGCATGAGACAGGCAGCCGCTGGTGTAGGTGGAGTAACCCACGGTGTTCACGGCCTCACAGGCGAAGGCTGAAGCACTCTTCACAAAACAGTTGACCTCCATGTTGTGTGTCATGTTGGTGGACACCATCAAGGGAGCCACACACTGAGGAAACATTAAGGTGGCACAGGTGAAACTTTTCTTTACTTGATGCAATAAACAAAAAGACACAAAACATATATATAACATTAGAAGTTTTGGTCCATAACAAATGGGTTTGTCATTTTTACATTATAATGTGTATTGGTGATTTTACTGAGTAAACTATAAAAACGTTGATTCAGGAAAAGTAATCTACCAAATCACTATCAGACCATCAAAATGCTGCTGCGTACTTATAATGCGGAGATAAAAAAAGGCGAGATTAGCCTTTTTCTCAAAAGTCATGAATGATATTAACAATTCCCATGTTCTGTTTGCTACTGTCGAGAGGCTAACTAAACTCCCAGCACAGTTAGCCCCTGACTTCATATCTCAGACCAAATGTGATGAGTTTGCATCCTTCTTCAATGAAAAAACTCACAAACATTAGATCAGCCATTCATTCCTCTAAATCATCTAACACAAACAGACCACTAACACAGTCACACAGTAACAACCTGGCCAGAATGCCAACTTTCACCCTGATTAGTACTAAAACACTGAATGACATAGTAAAGACCCTAATTTCCTCCACCTGTTGTCTGGACAGCCTGCCTACAAACTTCTTTAAAAATGGTTTTAGTTGCCTAAAAGCTGAGGTACTGGAAATTGTTTACTGCTCTTTAATGTCTGGAATTTTTCCTAAATCACTGAAAACTGCTGCTGTGAAACCCCTTCAAAGAAGAGGAAATTAGATTCCTCGGTGTTGAACAACTACTGACCGATCACTAACCTCCCTCTGATTGGAAAAATCATTGAAAAGGCGGTAATGATCCAAATAAACAACTATTTAGAGTCAAATAACATTTTGGATGGCCTTCAGTCAGGTATTTAGACAGCTCCACAGCACAGACTGTACTGATCAAGGTATTAAATGACATTCGTCTCAACACTGATTCAGGTAAAGGATCTGTCCTGATGATGCTTTACCTCAGTACAGCTTTCAATACCGTGGACCATAACTTCCTTCTGGACAGACTCACAAACTGGGTAGGACTGTCAGACACAGTGCTTGGCTGGTTCCAATCCTATCTCAAAGACAGGGGTTATGTCGTCTCTATTAGGGATTACCAATCAAAACTGATCACCATGGGGTCCCCCAAGGCTCAATTCTAGGACCACTACTCTTTAATCTATATATGCTCCCCCTGAGTCAGGTCATATTTAATAACAACATAACTATGCTGATGACATCCAGGTCTACCTAGCTCTATCACCTATTGACTGTCGGCCACCGGACTCACTCTCTCATGATCGTTTTTTTCTCCAGTTTTTTGTTATTGCATAAATGTGGTAAAAAGGAAGTAATTGGGGGAAATATGTAATTAATTTGCAAATTAAGTATTTATTTTGCACATTTGTGTGCAGACTGTTGTTTTTTTTTTTTTTTTTTTGCTGGTAGAATCTGCTGCCAAGGACTGAACTATGATCTACGAACGGGTTTCCAACTCAGACGCTAACAGAGAGCACTTTAAATCCAGAGGGCACAGGTTTCTTTGGAGGGCGGTAGGACACAAGGATTCTCTAAAATGTTTCAAGGAATTAAATTTTATTTTTTTTAATTTCACCTATTACCTTGAGATCTCAGGACACTTTTAGTTACTTTTTTTCTTTCCCGGGTCAGGCCTGAACCCGTATGAACAAACTGAAACAATGTATTCCAGAAGTTTTTGCTCTTGATGATTCGTCATATGGCCATATCACAGCTGTAAATCATCAAATCAGATTAGACAATGAAATGCCTTTCAAAGATCGGCCAAGGCCAATACATCCAAATGACAGGGAAGCAGTAAAAAACACTTAAGAGAACTACTTGATGCAGACGTCATCCGAGAATCGCAAAGCCCCTTTGCCTCACCAATTGTACTCGTAAGCAAAAGGAATGGCTCAATCAGGCTATTCATAGATTACCGTAAACTAAATCTTCGAACTATACGAGATGCATATGCCCTCCCAAATATTGAGGAGACATTTACAGCCCTTAGTAGAGCTAAGTGGTTCTCTGTCATGGACCTCAAATCTGGGTACTATCAGGTGGAGGTTGCAGAAGATGACAAGCCTACGACAGCCTTCGTGTGTCCCCTTAGCTTCTATGAGTTTAATAGAATGCCCTAGGGTGTAACCAATGCCCCAAGCACTTTCCAGCGTCTAATGGAGAAGTGTGTTGGGGATCTCCAACTCAACAAAGGGCTAGTCTTTTTATATATTAAACGAGGCTTTTTTTGCTTTGGACATGAAGGTGTTTCTAGTTACCTTTTATTTCGTTTCATATTTAAAAAGAGGACATAATGAGCATTGTAAAGGAGGGGGCTAGTCTTTTTAGACGGTTTGATAGTGTTTTCAGCTACGTTAGAAGAGCACCAGAATAGACTGATGAAAGTGGTTACTCACCTGAGAGATAATGGGCTTTAACTATCCCCTGAAAAAATGTCACTTTTTAAAAACCTCAGTTAAATACCTAGGGCACATTGTGGATGCAAATGGAGTCCACATGATCCTGAAAAGATCTCTGCCCTGAAAAGTTGGCCGTGACTGTCTAAGTTCAAGGAACTGGAACGTTTTCTGGGTTTTGCTGGGTACTATAGGCATTTCGTTGAAGGGTACTCCAAGATAGCAAAACCATTGAACCGAGAGGCAAGATTTACAAGCAAGAACAGCCTAAACCAGCCCCTAGTTCCAATCAACCTCTTGATAATTGAAAAGCTGACATCCGCACCCATCTTCGCTTTTGCCAGTCCGCAGCTCCAATACTATATGAAAACTTTTTAAACTAAGTAGTCAAAAGTAGTTTAACTAAGGATTTAAAATCTGATATGATTAACTAAGGAAGAAAAACATTTCTTAACCTCTACTCAATTTAGATCTAAAAACAGGATCGTAAGGAGACTGGAAACAGTAACTCACTCTGACAAAACTCCCAACCCAAAATAAAACATCAACAACATTCAAGGTGAATTTCTTTGAATGTGTTCAGGTTTTAAACATCTGAAACGACCATAAGAACACAGATTTTGACACGTAAAAGTAACAAACAACATGTGCACGCATATTTGACCCTCGAAAAAAAAAAGAATAACACAAAAATTGTTCAATATTAATTCCTTCCAAGTGTACCGTTAAGTTTAGCACCTTTAAACCTCAATGTTTAATTTCACTTAGAATTTTTTTCCCCCCCACAGTTTTCTGATGCATCAGTTTGTTTATATGGGTTCAGGCCTGACCCGGGAAAGAAAAAAGTAACAACTAAAAGTGCCCTAAGGTGTCAAGGTAATAGGTGAAAAAGAAAAAAATAATTCCTTGAAACGTTTTAGGGAATCCTTGTGTCCTACCACCCTCCAAAGAAACCGGTGCCCTCTGGATATGGAGTGTTCTCTGTCAGCATTTGAGTTGGAAACCCGTTCGTAGATGTGTTGTTCAGTCCTTGGCAGCAGATTCTACCAGCAAAAATAAATAAATAAATAAAATAAAAAACTAGTCTGCACACAAAAGTTCAGTATAATTACTTCATTTGCAAATTAAATACGTTTTCCCCAATTACTTCCTTTATACCACATTTATGCAATAAAAAAACTGGAAAAGATAAATAAAATACGATCAATTTTGTGTTATCCTTTTTGTCTTCAGTTATCACATCAATAATGTTTTCCCACACCAAGATATAAATATACACCAATGTTAATCCAACAAACCATGAAATCATAAATGCCCATTATGAACTTAGTGCATGTTCACAACAGTTCACAGCTACGTGTTAGCCTAACTCCACATGCTAGCATGTTAGTCCTATTAACACACGTGGGTGCGCTAGCTTACCTTCAACAAGTTAACAAATCAGTACCAGCTTTTAACGGTTACATTTCCCACAAAATTAGCATATCCTGACTGGTTTTACAACTCACTAACATTTCTCATTACCAAAGTTCAAGACTCACCAGAAAATTCTTCTTCTTCTTAAAAAAAAAAGTGTTAACACTCCTTGGCTCAACCGGCTCAACAGATTACAGGGCCGAACATTAAACAGTAACTGGCTCCATGCGGGTGATGCCGTGAAAGTACCAGCAGCTCTGAATAGGGGTTTTCTGTATTACAGCTACGCTATTGGCACTAACCTAAAAGATTAAACTAACATATGAGAGAGGCTCATTACATGTAAAGCCAGATGTTTCAAACATTTACTTATTATAATTGTGATAATTATGCCTTACAGCTTGTGAAAACCCTGCGTTCAAAATGTCAGACAATTAGAATATTGTGAAAAGGTTCAATATTCTATGTTTATGTTTATGTTTTAGCAGGTGCTTTTGTCCAAAGAGACTTACAGGTGATAATCAAGCCATCAGGTTGCCCTTGAGGCTAACAACAAACACTATTCAGTCAATCCTAGGTGGCAGCGAGGCAGCATACCATTATCAGTCATAAACGGAAGTGAATATGGAGTGTGCAGAAGAGTGGGGGGCAGGTGCTGGGAGGGTGCTACTTTAGAAAATGCTATCTGAAAACTCAAAGAGTCACACTCTGATCAGCTAATGAATCCTAAACACCTGCAAAGGGTTCCTGAACCTTTAGACAGTCTCTCAGTCTAAGTTGAATTACAGAAATAAATGGACTTTTGCACCATATTCTCATTTTTCGAGGTTCTCCTGAATAGTCCTTGGTTCCCTTTTCTTGTTATCAAATATTGTTTACCATGTTTAGATGGTTCTAAGTCCCTGTTGTTTCCTCACACAGCAGATTGGAGTTTAATGAAGTTTATTTTGCAGTCCTAGTGACTTCTTTTCTTTATTAAAGTTTAGATTCAACTTGAGAAATTCTTTCATGTCTGCTTTTTAGGTCTTTTATCAAGTTTGACTTGATACTTGAGATAAGATTTGTAAAACACTCTGGCATTTGCCATCTGCTGAAGACATCTTTTTTTTTTCATTTTAATTTTTTGCTTGAATAGTCGTGTTGGAAAGACATTTTGTAGCTCAGATGTGAAGTTTTGAATGGAGGCTCTTTGAGATTTACCTGAACAGTAATTCCCTTTGACTTGTACTCAGCATGTAGACACTGAGATAAATATGTTACAAATATCTGCAATAAAGAAGAAAATGTGCAGATGAGTGGGTGAGCTGCTCAGGATGAGTTTGAATCAATAAATTAAAACTGATAATACCTTGGAGGCGGAGTAAAGAGCCAACAGAGGCTGTGGACGGACACCCATGTCTGAGGAGATATTGACGATCAGTCCCTTTCCTCTGAGAAGGAGATTAGAGACAAACAACCATGAATTAATCCAATAATCTCACTATATATAACTCCGGTGTATCTGGGTACCTCTCCACCATGCTCGGAAGAACCAGCCTGGTCATCTGAGTTATGACAGAACAGATTATTTATTTGATGCAGTATTGTGAGGAATAAATGAAACACATTCACTGACAGGGATCTCCTACCTGAGGGACGGACAACATGTTACAGTTGACAAGCTGAGTGATTTTCTGTTCAGGGTAAACACAAACGGTTGGATCTGAGATGCTCCGTTACAGTTTAAATCAGTCACCTGAGCTAAAACAGCCTACCTGCTCAGCTTCTGGTATTTCCAGAAAATAGGCAAAACGATCTGTGCTGATCATTCCCACGTTGTTAACTGTGCAGGTCACAAAAGGTCAGGTCAATAGGAGTCTCAAGTTGATAAGTGTAATTTTCTTAACCAGACATCTTCATACTTAATGAGGTTCTTTTTTGATTCGGACATGCAGGTTGTGTTATGAGTTTACCTTGACATGTTTCAACCGGTGACTGGTAAACTCATAACACAACCTCACATGTCCGAATCAAAAAAGAACCTCATCAAGTATTTAAGAAGAGGTTATAATGAACGTTGTAATGGACAGACATCTTCATATCATTACGTATGATGTTGAAAAGGTCTTTGTTATGCATAAAGTTTGAACCCCGATCCCAGAAAAACTTATCCGACATGAGCTAACAATAAATCTCTTTCTGTTTTCCTCCAAAGAAAGATGCAGTCAAGGCAGAAAGTTCCCAATCCAGAGCCTGCTTCAAAGTGAGTTATTTCTTCACACTGTCACCTCGTGCTTGCTCAGTGTGGGTGATTGTGTAAAAGTGAAAATATAAAGCAAGCTCTTGGTTTTATTAGCTTCTCTTCACAACCTGATGAATCTGAGTCTGCTAGAATTTACATTACTTGACTTCTTGCTTTTCATGACTTCAGTTGTAGACCGATCCAATAAAAAATTAATGGAATTGGAAGAAAATCAGGAAACAGAACAATTCCTTGGAAATGAAGTTCATTGTGCCACATTATGGAATTGTGGTTTCTTCTTGTAGGCATGGGACATAAATTCTCTTATTTTTTCTTATTTAACACAATGAAGTAATTAGATGTTTCTTTACCTTCGACTGACATGTTTCGGCCAAAACTTCCGCCTTCTTCAGAGCCGCCAGCAGTTTGTGGCGTCACTTCCGTTTATGTGCGGGCTGCAGCGGACGATGTCGCCCTCTGTAGCAGCATCCTTCATGCTGATAGCACAGTCCCATGTGTGATCCAGCGTGTAAACACCGTCGTCTCTGTTCATGGTGTTGTGTCTGCGTCTCCTTACTTCTCTTGCTTCCTTAATCCATCTTCTGCATTTTTGTTGATCCGAATTTATGATTCGTGTGCTGTCCCAATCCATTATGTGATTTGCTCTTATGCTCTTATCTGTTACTGCTGACTTTTTTCATAGAACTTTCCACTTCCTGTTTTGCTGCTCTTGAGTGCTTTTGTTTTGTTTCTTTCTCACACTCTTTTAGATGTTTTGTTTTTCGTGTTGAGCTGGCGTCCTGATTCTCCTATGTACGTATGTTTAACTGCTGAGTTTACATGGCATCTCGTAGATGACACCACCACTCTTTTCTTGACCGTCACATTTGGTTTGGTTGGTGTGTTGATGTTGTGTCTTCTCATCACTGTCTTTATTTCTTCTGCTATGCTTTGATGTAAGGAAGGGTTATTGCTGGTTTTAGTTCTGCTCCCTCTGTTGTCCTGGTTCTCCTTGATGGTTCACTTTTTCTTTCTGTTGCTGTTAGTTGTTTTCCAGAGGTGTGTACTCGAGTCATGTGACTTGGACTCGAGTCAGACTTGAGTCATTATTTCAATGACTTCTGACTTGACTTAATAAAATCTATAAAGACTTTCGACTTGACTCGGAGTTGAACGCCAACAACTTGCAACTTGAATCGACTTGCATCTGTTGACTTGATGACTTGAGCATATATTTTAGCACAAAAGTGACACGACATGGACAAAAATCACGAACCATTCTTCGTTCTGGGTGTGATCTTGTTCCGCTAAACGCAGCAGCACTTTGTTTATAATCAGTTTCAGTTGCACTTTCTGCTTGTTTGAGCAAATAAAGGAAGCTTTAAGAAGCTTTATTTCTGGAATTTATTTATTATCATCATCATTAAATTAAAGTTAGACAGATGACTTGATTATGACTTGAAAATTCAAAGGACTTGGACTTGACTTGGACTTTCATATCATTGACTTTTGACTCAAGACTTGACTGGAAAGACTTGTGACTTGCAAAGCAGTGACTTGGTCACACCTCTGTTGTTTTCCTTTCTTTAGTGCCCATGTTGGGTATCCACAGGTTTTTAGTGTGTTTTGTATGTGTTGGTCCTCAAGCTTGCGATCCTGTTCTTCCAACACATTCTCACACCCAAAGAGTCAAAAAATGACGAAGGGTGACCAAGCGTATTTTTTCACTGTGCGCTTTCCGATGCCCGCGGTAAAACCAAGACCCACAATGCGGATGAAAAATTGAGGCCAACGCGTAAGTGACAAAAATTGCAGTTCTAGCCTCATCCGCTGGGGGCTGGTGTCAGAAGCGAGCAAATCCTCATTGACTCCCATGTTAAAAATGCCAATTTCACAGCAGAAATAAACATGTTTACAGCCTGGTTCCAAAACATGTTTTTTGTTTAAATTATCTAGTTTACACTCATGACAACTCTGGGGGGGGGGGGGTGAATTTTTTTCTCACTCTTCTGTTTAAGTGTATTAAAAGCCTAAAATTCTGTATAATTAATGAGCATCAGACCCACGTGACCACAGAGCTAGCTCCGCGGAAGGCCTCAGTCTGAGCCTCGGCCTCGCTTGAAAACTGTTCGGTCATTGGTGGCCATGGGCGCCCTTGGTATGCAGGTAAAGAGATTTTCACATAATTTCTCTTATAAATATTCAGTGTTAACTATAAGAAACCATTATTCCAAAACAATTCACTGAATACCCAGAATTCCAATCTCCAGGCATCGAAGTTCCTTCTCAATAGCAGGGTAGATGCTGCAGCCATCAGTGAAGTCTGCTCGGATGGTGTGAGTGTGTCGTTCATACTTGTTCTCTGCAGTGGACACAACGGTAGGACACGTGTAACAAGGGTACAACATCATAACACACCTGTATGTGTGTGTGTGTGTGTGTGTGTGTGTGTGTGTGTGTGTGTGAGATTCACCAATCTCCTTGGCAACCATTCTGAGCTTATCCTCAGACCTGCCAATCAGAACAACATCCAGACCTCTTTGTGCCAGCTGGATGGGAAACATGCAGACAGACGAGACTTGTGGCTGCAAATCATTTCAAATTTAAACCAAAAGCACAAAAAAGAAAACAAAAGAAAAAACCAGACTCACCTCACAAGCATAAGCTTTACCAATACCAGAGGTGGCTCCGGTGACAACTGCATTTATCAGAGTACACGTGTTAAATACGTCCAATTTACTAATCAGATTAACATGAATAAAAATAAAACAAAGACATTTCTTGTGCATCACATCCTCCTCCTGTTTTCTAAAAACAGCTCTATCTTTTGAGATAGAAACCAAAACAAATGATAGAAACATGACACACTTCTACATTTAACCTACTTTTTTGTTAAAATGCTCCCAAAACTAGATGATAGACAGCAGCCGGTCGAGAAAATGTCAGAAAAAAATCACGCCAAAGAAAAATCAGCTTAAAGTAGAAGAATATTGATGTATGTAGAAAAAATGAGTCTAAAATCGAGCCGTTACTCTGAATGAGACCTGTTTTCTTTCTGAATTATGAACCAATCTCCATAAATTAGCATTGAAATGAGATTTTAATCTTCGTCAGATGTAATGAATTCTAAATTTCTCAAACTTTGTACAATGAAAGAAATCATTAGTTTTTACATTTTTGCTTTGATTACCTGCCCATTGTCCATATGTCCTTAAATCTGTCCGCCAAAACCTTGATAAGACAAACTGTCTGAGTCCACACCAACATCTCCAGGTGAGTTTCAGCAGGTAGAGAAAAACTGCTAATCCGCCAAAGAACGCCAGAACATCTGTCAAGGAGGTTTTGTGATAGAGCAGCATCTCCATGTTGCTCAATCCACAAAAGAGTTTGATAATGGTGTCCCATGTTAGAGAAAAAAACGTTTTTGTTCTGCTTCCCTTGCTGCTCCACCCCTAGAAATCCCCATTTTTTCCCCAAGTTTCCCATAGTTGGATGTGTACCGACAGGTTTGATTTGAGATATGATGAAAACACACAATCAGAAACAGGAAAACATGATTCATTTGCTTCTTAAATTCATTTTCATAATCACTGTTTCCACAAAGGGAGCAGCTCCGTTCTCCGCTCCTAACTCGATTAACAGAACAGATGAATTGCATCTTCAGCAGCCAGTGGGCTCAAGTTTAGGGGGTCACTGCACATAACCCTCCCCTATTGCACATGCAATGCTCACATCTAATCACAGAAGCAGCAAACAAAAGTGTGACTCCTCTGGAGATGATAAAACATGACACAGTATTCCTGAGAGCTGATAGATCTCTACTGTGTTTGCTATCACGTCAGCAGAAACAGTTTTAGACCATAAGCTCAGAATCTACGTCTGAACACTGATACTCCGCTTGATTAAGCTCTTAAGATAACGTTTGTGATAAGTCACAAATGACACACATAGAGTCCTGTAGCTGATGGTGAATCATTCAGTCATTATGGTCATGTTGAAATAAAACATCCTTCATCCTACCTCCTACATAAAACCACAACTCAATCAGGTCAGAACCAGAATGACTGAATAATCGTTTCTCCTATCTGACCCCCTAAAACAGGTTTGCACATACACTGAACAAAAATATAAACGCAACACCTTTGTTTTTGCTCTGATTTTTCCTGAGATGGACTTAAAGACCTAAAATTCATTCCAGATACACAATATCACCATTTCTCTCAAACGTTGTTCACAAATCAGTCTAAATGTGTGATTGTGAGCACCTGTGCTTTGCTGAGATAATCCATCCCACCTCACAGGTGTGCCACATCAAGATGCTGATCTGACATCATGAGTAGTGCACAAGTGTACCTTATACTGCCCACAATAAAAGGCCACCCTGGCAGTATTTTGCTTTATTGGGGGTCTGGGGACTCAGAACCGGTCAGTATCTGCTGTGACCACCGTTTGCCTCATGCAGTGCAACACATCTTCTTAGCATAGAGTTTATCAGATTGTCAATTGTGGCCTGTGGAATGTTGGTCCACTCCTCTTCAATGGCTGTGAGAAGTTGTTGGATATTAGTGGGAACTGGTACACGCTGTCGTATATGCTAGTCAGCACACCCCAAACATGCTCAACGGGTGACATGTCCGGTGATCATGGACGTAATTTTGGGGGGGGGGGCAGGGGGGACATGTTCCCCCCACTTTTTCCAAAGTCAAGTTTTGACCCCTGCACTTTTTACCGTCCAAAACAATATTACGCTATATTAAATTAACACTGGATGAGCTCTAGGACCAAGCGGAAAACAACCGTTTGTGTTGAAGCCTGTTTCCCATTAGAGCATACCGTAAAGATAGCCCATCCCCCCCCCCCCCCCCCCACTTCTATAGTGAAAATTACGTCCATGCCGGTGATTATGCTGGCCATGCAAGAACTGGGACATTTTCAGCTTCCAAGAATTGTGTACTGATCCTTGCAACATGGGGCCGTGCATTATCTTGCTGAAACATGAGGTGATGTTCATGGATATACAGCAAAACAATGGGCCTCAAGATCTCATCACGGTATCTCTGTGCATTCAAAATGCCATCAATAAAATGCACCTGTGTTCTTCGTCCATAACAGATGCCTGCCCATATCATAACCCCACCACCACCATGGGCCACTCGATTCACAACATTGACATCAGCAATGCGCTCACCCACACGATGCCACACACGCTGTCTGCCATCTGCCCTAAACAATGTAAACTGAGATTCATCCGTGAAGAGAACACCTCTCCAACGTGCCAGACTCCATCGAATGTGAGCATTTGCCCACTCAAGTCTGTTACAGCGACGAGCTGGAGTCAGGTCAAGACCCCGATGAGGACGGCGAGCATGCAGTTGAGCTTCCCTGAGACGGTTTCTGACAGTTTGTGAAGAAATTGTTTGGTTATGCAAACCAGTTGTTTCAGCAGCTGTCTGAGTGGCTGGTCTCAGACGATCTTGGAGGTGAACCTGCTGGATGTGGAGGTCCTGGGCTGGTGTGGTTACACGTTGTGTGCGGTTGTGAAGCTGGTTGGATGTACTGCCATATTCTCTGAAACACCTTTGGAGACGGCTTATGGTGGAGAAATGAACATTCAATGCATGGGCAACAGATCTGGTTGACATTCCTGCTGTCAGCATGCCAATTGCACGCTCCCTCAATGCTTGTGGCATCTGTGGGACAAAACTGCACATTCCAGGGTGGCCTTTTATTGTGGGCAGTATAAGGTACACCTGTGCACTACTCATGATGTCGGATCAGCATCTTGATGTGGCACACCTGTGAGGTGGGATCAGCAAAGCACAGGTGCTCACTATCACACATTTAGACTGATTTGGGAACAATGTTTAAGAGAAATAGTAATATTGTGTATCTGGAATGAATTTTAGATCTTTAAATCCATCTCGTGAAGAATCGGAGCAGAAACAAAGGTGTTGCGTTTATATTTTTGTTCAGTGTATTTCTATCAGGGTAAACATTTACTCTGGATTAGGATTAAGAGTCAAGTCAAGGATTAATAATCCCAATCCTTTATGTGAGTTTATTATTGTTATTAGAAACATTATTAATGCGACTGCAATGCTTGATACAATACGTTAAACAGTTTAATGAGGAAGAAATACAATAAAGTTGTTCTACAGAATGATTCACTACTAGAGAATTGTATTCCTGATGTTGGTCAAGATCTAGTTTAGATCTTTTTAGTTAAATCCAGGTGGTGACTTTTATTTTTGGCTGGCCAGTAAGCACATACAAGCATACATCATTATAAATAAAAAAATGTGTTCACTCATTTATTTATTGTTTGTTTATTTACATCACAGTAACCACTAGAGGACACTCTTCTGCTTACTTGAAAAACTAAAAAGCTACTCAGCTTGGTCAAGAAAAGAATAAATAAATAAATAAAATTATATATATATATATATATATATATATATATATATATATATGTTATTGGTAATTTAGGAAATTAAAATAATTTTGTTAAAATTTTATAAGGACACAATTTCACAACAGATTGTCACATTGAGAGCAGGAGATTTGGACCCAAAATGCAGAAAATCCAGACTACCAGGGAGGAGCGGTTGAAAAAGTAAAATCCTTTATTTAGGAAGATAACAAAAAAAACTCCAAAGGGAAGGAGGCCAAAACCTAATAACTAAACTCAAACAAAAACCAAAACCAAAACCTCACTTACTGAGCAGAGACCTAGAGACTAGTAGGGAGGGCCAAAACAATGCTGACATAAGACAATGGACCGATGACAGATAGAGACGCAGACAGGGTTATATACACTGGGGCATGATGGGAGGCAGATAGGCTGCAGGTGTGTCGGGAGAGAAACCAAGTGAAAGCAATTAACGGGACAATTACATGATTTTAAACCTGTAAAAATTTAATTTGAGTTAATTTGGTTTCAGTGCATTATCCTAATCAAAGGAGATGCTGGCCAGTGCCTTAACTCTTCCTCTGATGGTAAGTTATTCAACAGAACATGAATAGTTATGACAGAAACAGTGTAAGAAATATCTTTATTTCCTTTTTTCACAGGCTCTCATAGAGCATAAAGTTTGTTTAAACAGCCACCTTTTCTGTGAATGAACACTGATGAAAAAAGCTGTTTCTGATCATTTAAATGTGGACGCTCTCACTAGGAAGAGAAACTGGTTTTTGCACTCCTTACGTTTAAACTACTAGATTTCATCTGTATCCAGTCCTGTGTCATGTTCAGCATCTCCACTTGAATTTACTGGATATCAAAAGGTTGTGGCTAAACAACTCACAGCTGCTCTTGATGAACATAATATCTATGATAGCTTCCAGTCAGGTTTTCGTAGAGCTCATTCTACTGAAACAGCTCTTCTTAGGGTCTCTAATGACCTTCTGACTCACAGTGATGCAGGGGACTGTTCTGTTCTGGTCCTGCTGGACCTGACTGCAGCCTCTGACACTGTTGACCATCACCTGCTACTAGAGAGGCTGAGAGACTGAGAGACTGGGTAGGCCTATCAGGAACTGCTCTGGAGTGGTTCTCCTCTTATCTTTCTGAGTGTTCCTTTTCTGTGGCCATCTCCAAGTTTAGGTCCTCCACCACTTCCCTTACCCATGGTGTCCCACAAGGTTCTGTGCTGGGGCCTCTGCTCTTCCTCCTCTATCTGCTTCCTCTTCAGCACATCCTGAGCTCCTTCAAAGGAATCTCCTACCATCTTTATGCAGATGACATCCAATTGTACATCCCCTTTAAGCCCCATGAGATGTCTAAGCTGCAGCTGTTACACACCTGCTTAGACTCTATTAAAACCTGGATGGCTGGGAGCTTTGTTCAGCTGAATGAAGATAAGACTGAGATCCTCATCTGTGCCCTAGACAAGCTGGTTCCCAAAGTCAGAGACTCTCTTGGTCAGCTTGCTTCCCACACCAAACCTTCTGTCAGGAATCTTGGCGTGACCTTTGACCCAGCTCTCACCCTGGATTTTCATGTCAGTTCTCTTGTTCGCTCTTCCTTCTTCCATCTCAGGAACATTGCTAAGCTAAGTCCCCTTCTGTCCTGCTCTGAACTTGAGACTGTTCTCCACACCTTCATCTCCTGACGCTTAGACTACTGTAACTCTCTTTTCACGTGTCTGAGCAGAACCTCCCTGAACCGTCTACAGGTGGTTCAGGATGCCTGTGCTCGGCTTCTGACCAAGTCCTCCAAACACACCCACATCACCCCGCTTCTCCTCCAGCTTCACTGGCTGCTAGTCAACTTCAGGGTTCATTTCAAGATCCTGGTTCTAGTCTATAGGGCCTTACATGGACAAGCACCATCTTACATTGGTGATCTTCTTAGCCCCTACACCCCCAGCAGGTCCCTGAGGTCCAGTGATCAAAGCCTACTGGTTGTGCAGCACCAGGCTAAAGACTAAAGGTGACAGATCATTTGCTGCTGTGGCCCCCAGACTCTGGAACTCTCTCCCCCTGAGCCTGAGATCAGTGGACTCAGTGGTCTCCTTTAAAAAGCAGCTGAAGACTCACTTGTTCAAGCTGGCTTTTGTATGACCTTCTTAAACCACTCTCTCTTTATTCTGCTCTCCCCACCTATTCCACCTTCCTCAGGATCCACTGATTTCCCTCTTTCCTATTCACTCTCTCTCTTTCTTAACATTTTTTAATCACAATTGCCTATTTTTGCTCACTTTAAATATATTTTTAAACATTTTCTTAATGTTTTTTTATATTTTTACATTTTTTGCTTTTGTGAAGCGCCTCGTGATTTTTATCTTGAGAGGCGCTATAGAAATGATACTTTCTTCTTCTTCTAGCTAGGGCTCATGGGAGCTAAACAGCTTTTATTCTAACTTTTATTAGGGATTGGTTTGTTTATAACCCATTTCAACCAGAATCTTTTCAAACTAAGAAAAATCATGAATTTTTATTCCTCAGTGTTATAATTATGTGAGAGTTGGCAGTGGCAGCGTAAAATGCACAGTGTTTGCAGATGGTGACAAAATATCTCTTTAGTTTGAGACTACTCACCCTACCTAATGTGGCTTTCAGGAAAATTCCCAGCTTTCCTCTACTGCTCTGATCCTGTGATCCTGGAGAGACAAAGTGATGTCACAGTGAGAGAAAATGCCAGACTTATTCACCTGATCAATTAAGGCGGCCCAGAAATAAAAGAGCCTACACCTTTACTATTGATCTACACACAGTCAGTTTTCTCGGCATTGTTAGAAACATTATTTTCTTAATCAGTAAAGGTCAAATTTTTAAAATACAGCTAACAATTTTCACATGACCTTGTGTGTTGCTAGTGCACTGTTTATTATCCCTCAAAGGCAAACATCTGACAGATTTAGTGTCAGTTTGGTTCCTTTTAATGTCTGACCGAAGCTGCTGCTTCTCTAAAATCATCTGACCTTGCTTTGGAGTGATCTCTTACTGTGCTGTCAGCCATGTCACTAAGAGGCTTGCGTGCTGCAGATCAGTTTAGCGAGGCCTCGCCTGACTAATCTGATTACTTCAACAAGTCTTCTACCACTGCGCAAGGCAGGACAAACGAGAACAAATCTATCCTCATATGTTGAGCAATCCACCATATTACGGAGGTCACAGAAAATGCATGTCTGCATTTTCTTTTTGAGCATCTTGACTCGAAAAGCTTTGTTTTTCCATGAGGCGTTTCTCGTCTCTTACAGGCTTAAATTCCAGCTGTCAGGTCAAAAGAGCGCCTTTCAGTGGCTTACCACAGATACCACTAGAGTATTTTCAGCCCCGTGCTCCAGCTTACATACATCTTGTGCCCTGATGAGCATCGCTCCAATAAGTACATGTGTAAGATGCGCATGCTGGGCTTTGCGTCTTCAGTCTGTGCTGAAAAGGCGGGGGCACAGAGTTCAAAGTGTGGGGAAAACTCATCAAATACTGAATCAGTCTAAATTATTTTCTATTTAGAGTTTTGAGAGATGTTCTGTTTATTTTTAATGCTTTTACCAGTTGCTCATCCACTTGTTGGAGCACATTTAAGTCAATATATCTCAGTCGCTGACTTCATTTGCAAAAAAAATAAAAACAAAATAAAAATGACAGCAAAACATTTAGAAAAACATTTGGATGTTTGCTTAAAAAGTTAAATACATATTGTTATTACATGAAATTTACATTTCCTTTTTTTCTTTTCTTGCTGTGGACACTGAAGGAACTAAAGCTGATAAAGACAATTGGGTTTAAGTTATTGATTTAAAGGTTTTATCAGTGATTAAACAACTCCTTCAGGCATGATTTTGTGATGACTGTTAACGTGGTGTAGCAGCAACAAGCGGTTAGAGGGAGATGTGACCTGGCTTTTGCCTAGTCGTCCTCATCATGTAGCCCAGTCCGTGTCACAGCAATAGGCATTACCAGATCGTGTGAGATCATGCATGATGTTGATTTCAAGATGTAACCAAAGCTATAAACACAGCTATAAAGTAATCTTCTCTCAACATAAAATGAAATTACGAGGGAGAAATGATGAATTTCTTGCTCTATGCAATTTTCAGGCTGCAGTTTTCTTACGTTCTGTCTGCATGCAGTCATTGCAAATCAGCTTTTTGTTGCACGTGAGCATCTTGCAAACGGTGAGCACACTTCTACTTTCACCTCTCTCCCCTTCTTCCTCACACCACCCTCCCCTCTGCACACACATTTCCCACACTAGTGTGGATTAAATGCTAAGGTAGGTTGAGAAGCCAAAAGCTTGTCACTCCTTCCCACTTTTTCCTTCCCTTTACTTCTCCTTAGCTTTTGATCTATCTGGACAATCTATTTTTACCAATCCAAATTCTGGATCAGGATTGCTCTTTATCTCTTAGGTACCTGTGGTTTGGGGTAGGTCCCAGTCCAAAACAGGGACGAGAAGACCCAACCTAAGCAAGAAGACCAGTCCACTGGAGAATATGGACACTTTTTATTCTTTTAGCACTTTCTTTCAGGAACTCTAACACAAGAAGAAACAATTGAACTCGTATTTGTGTTCTTTTTCACTCCTTATGACGCTTGGATTACTTTTATTTTTCATAATGAAAAACCAAAGATAACTTCATGTGCTGCGTATCTCTAATCCATCAGGAATGTAGGTGTTGTTTCGACACTGACTGACATGGCTGATGTATAGAAATCTGCTCCAGGTAAGATTTCAGTCATATCAAAGGCTCTTCCTTAAACTGGTTTGTCAAATAAATGTGAAGAACGTCTTTTTACAGCATATCTGAGATCTGCTCGTGAGATTTGCGCAGGAGGAAGGCCATCAGTACATAGAGTTCTCTATAATCTCTTGCAACTTTGCTGACGGCTGCGAACCCTAAACACTTCAGAGGAATGAACATTTTGATTTATTTAATTAATTAGTAGCACACTGAAACAAGACAAGTGTTTATTAGACCTTCTCTTACCTCAGAAACTGAGAGGACAATGTCTATGAGGTACCATTTTTTTTAAGTCATACAGTCATAACTTAACAGCAATATAATTGGGTTATTTAGCCTATCAGAAGAAAAAAACAATGGGAGTTCATTTTTCTAAGTCAAATTTTCACCATGGTTTTCATAGATTTATAAATATTAAAGATTCCAACTAAATATTTAGTTCAAAAGCTAAATATTTATTTTAGAGTTATATTTGTTTTACAAACCAAATATTTAGATCTGACATAAATATTTAGTTTGTAAAATAAACACGAAATTTACCAACTAAATATTTAATTTGGAGCTAAATATTTATTTTACAAACTAAATATTTTACTCCAAATTAAATATGTATTTTGGAGATAAACCTAAACATTGATTTTGCAAACTAAATGTTTAACCCCCAAATAAATATTTAGCTAAGATCTAAATATTTATTTAAAAAAATAAAGATTTAACTCTAAATTAAATATTTAGCTTGCTAACAAAATATTTAGTTTGGAACTTTAACATATATAAATATATGAATAACATGGTGACATTTGACTTTGGAAAATTAACTCCCATTTTTTCTCCTATGGTAGGCTAAATTACCCAAAATACTACTGTTATGACTCTTTGACTTTATAAATGGCACCCCATAGATGCCATTAGCAGAGACTATGATAGGCTTTCTGGTGTCTTCAGGATTACGTTATGTCAGTTAAATCCACGTAATTGTATATTTTACGTTTAAATATCTCTTTGAGTTGAGCTAAAACTATGATTTTTTTTCAGCCAAGTAGTATGAGTATTCACTTTTAGCTTTCTGAAGAGTGCTCAGGTGTGGTGAAAAGTTAAATGGCAGACAAGTGAAAAACTAAATGTTTTACTAAATATCTTTATCTTTTTTAAAACGTGTTTAATGAGACATGATTGATTTTAAGGACACAACAGTTTTATGTAAAAAAAAAAAAACCCAAAAAGCATAAAGTTAAATGCAAAGCATGCAACTCAAATAGAGTGGAAGGAAATCAAGAGATGTTTGAGAATTTTAAATCAGAGGCAAGAAGAAGCGAGGAGACAGATTTAGCTTCTGGTTACCTGGCATTCGATTTGAACTCTGTGGCTGTGACAGGGCTAATGAGCTTGTTACAGACCAACTATTAATTCTTCGAGGGACAGCGTGGGCTCAATGTCCTCAGTCAGCAATGGGGCCAGATGGACACTGACAAGATTCAAAATCACTTTGCGTTAAAGGAAAAAGCTTAGCAGGATTCAGGGAACGTGTCTTTATGTGAAGACAAGCCTGAGTCCCGGAGCTGGACAGTAAAAGTTGTAAAATCTGGTGTTAACAGTTTCCTAATTCTTTGCTCTCTTTTTTCCTGGAGGCAGTGATGGCTTGGGGTCTTGCTACCATCTGTCCACTTTTGGACTAGAAGTCTGCAGAGTGCTACGGGAGACATTCCCAATACCACAGACTCTCACACTCGCTGGTACAAACTCTCAGTTTACCTTTCTGAGGCATCAGAAAAACTGTGTGAGGGAATGGAAAATCAGAGAGACCCTCCCTGTCTGCACAACCTTGCCTACCACCCGCGATGGCGGCACCGCTCTGTCAAAGTATTACGAAAAAGGCATATATGGACAGTTGTTGCAGAGAGTTTTAGCAGGTGTAGTAAGTTTGGATTATTATCATCATCAAAATTACCATTGCCATCAAGCACTGTGCAGCACACCAGAACATGGAGGGGGAACTGGTTTCTTCTGTTATTACTCACAATCTTATTATACCCCTGTCAAGTCTGGGCAACTACATTCAAAGTGACCCTGGTTGGACCCTGGACTTGTGACCTCTTATACTCTAAGGCGCTACCTGACTTGGCGGCCCGCCTTGCCACCAGCCGCATAAACAAGAACCCCTACCTCAACAAAGGCTACTGGTATGACTACACTCTGATTAATGAGGACTGCAAGGCAACCCGAAGTCTTGTTCGCTTTGCTGATCTGGAAAGTTACGGGGCTGCTTTCCTGGGCCCTGCAAACTCCGGTTACTGCTCTTCAACTGCTTTGTATGCCAAAGAGTGGGATGTTGGAATTTTATCCTGGGGTTGTCTCAACCCTGATATAAAAACAGGAAACATGTATCGTACCTTCCTGAGGCCACTTCCATTGTCCTCCCAAGTACTTTTCACTGTGTTGAGGTACTTCCATTGGGCCCATGTGGCCATCATCTCAGAGGAGACAGATGTGTGGGAGTCCACCGGGCATGAGTTGGCCTCTTCACTAAGGACTCTTGGCCTGCCTGTCAACCCTGTAGTCACAATGGAGGCTGACAAGGAAGGGCCTCGGAGAGCTCTGACTAAAATACGAGAAGCAGACAGAGTCAGAGGTTGGTTATACATTTTCAAACATATAAACCTAACATGTTTTATTCCAAGTTAATCAAAGGTTTGTTGTTTGTTACAGTGATCATCATGTGCATGCCTTCTGTGCTGATTGGTGGCCAAGCCCAGTATAAGCTCCTGACAACAGCCTTAACAATGCGTATGATAGACCGCGGTTATGTGTTTATTCCTTACGACACTCTTCTGTATTCACTACCTTACAAAGACACGTACTACTATCAGCTTGGGAATGACACCAGGCTCCGTAAAGCCTATGACGGGGTTCTCACCATCACAATGGAATCTGGAGAGCGTAATTTCTACGAGGCCTTCAGAGATGCTCAGGACAACTTTGAGATACGAAGCAGCACGCCGCCAGAGCAGGTAAGACACTTCAGCAAAGTTCTACTGTGATAAAAAAAAAGAGAGAGTCAAGACAAATAAATGCCTTTGTGTATTTTCCAGGTTTCTCCTTTCTTTGGCACCATTTACAACATGATGTACTTCATAGCCATGGCTGCAGAGCAGGTCCGTTTAGACAGAGGCCGCTGGGTCACAGGTCAAATGCTGAGCCAAAGTGAAGGTGGCTTTGAGTTTGAAGGGTTCAATCAGCACCTGCAGGCTGGAAAGAATGGTGAAGGGATGCAGGCTAGTTATGTGGTCCTGGACTACAGTGGCATGGGCAACACACTCTACTCCACACACTTTCTTCATGCTACTCACACAGATGGAGAGACCGGCGGCTTGAAATATCTGGGTCGTTCAATCCACTTTGCAGGGAGCACTCCCTCCAAAGACTCAAGCTGCTGGTTTAGTCCATACTTTGCCTGTTCTGGAGGTTAGTGAGCTATCAGAGGAGATACATCTATGCCGGTGTGGTGGACAATACAGCGCAATCTAAGTTGTATTCTTCCTTTCTTTCCAAAGGCATGGATCCAGTCACACTCTTCTTTCTGTTTGTCCTGTTAGTTCTGTTTGCTGGATTTGTGATAAACATATTTCTCCATCTGAAGTGAGTATTGCAGAGTTAGAGCAGAATAACGTCTCACTATTCCTACCAGAAGCTCTCATGACTGTTTTATTTGGTCCTCACAACAGAAAAGGCAGAGTTGGGTTTAGCTTTGGAGGCGATGGAAGCAGCGGTGCTTCAAAGGTTGTCTTGACTCTGGATGATCTGGTCTTCATCAATACTCAAGTCAGCAAACGGGTCAGTTCTAAAGCACTGAATCCATACTAACCACTGTTCATGTTTCCATTTATTTACTGCCAGCTGACACTAATCCTTAAACTCTTTGTGAGCAGAAGCTAAACGATGAAAGTATAATGAAAAGCCAAGGGGACATGAAGACACCTCACCACTCAGTGTCTGGTCGCAGCTACTTAGCCTCTTCCCCAGACAGCTCCAATGTCGCCGTGTTTGAGGTGAGAAATAAACAAAATGTATGTTCTTCCTGTTTTGATGCAGTTACGAAGCTTTTGGAGGGCAACGGGGGCAGAGAAGTTAAGCACCCGCCTCGTAACACAAGTGTTGCTGGTTCAAGCTCTACTCAGTCTGTCACAGTGGCTGTGTCCTTGGGCAAGGCACTACTACATTGTAGCTCATCACCACTGCTGTGTGTGAATTTATGTGTACGTAGGTGAATGACTGTGTTGTAAAGCACCTTGGGGGGTTCTAAAAGGCGCTTTAGAAATACAGGACATTTACTCGTGATTTTACAGCTAATTTGTTGTTTTGTTTCCATTCTAGGGTGATTGGGTTTGGTTGAAGAAGTGTCCCACGGGAACGGTGTCAAGTGTCAGTAACAGCACTGAAGTGGTTTTTGTGAAGGTAAATGAATGTTCAAGAGATAAAGAAGGTTGTTTTAGTCTTGTTAGGTTGTTGGGTCAACCTAACAAGACCTTACTTTATTGCCATATAAGAAGTATAAAAAGTTGCATTCATTGTTTTCCTCTCAGCTCAGAGAGATGAGGCATGAAAACCTAAATCTGTTCCTGGGACTGTTCTTTGACTCCGGGATCTTTGGCGTTGTGACTGAGCACTGTACCAGGGGCAGCTTGGAAGATCTGTTGGCCAATGAAGAAGTGCGTCTGGACTGGATGTTCAAGTCTTCCTTGTTAATGGATCTGATCCGGGTGAGACTCTCTAAACAAACTCTACACGATGCATGTCACCCCCAATCAAACCGTCTCATTACACATTTCCATTCTCCAAAATTAGGGAATGAAATACCTTCATCATCGGGACATCATCCACGGACGGCTCAAATCCCGTAACTGTGTGGTGGACGGGCGCTTTGTGCTGAAGGTGACAGAATACGGCTTCAATGAAATTCTGATCGCACAAGACATCGACTTAGATGAGGAAAAGCCTGAAGGTGAGACCTTACATCGAATAGTAGCTTTTATTTTTTTTAGCTTGTCATGGTTTTGTTCATGGTAATGTAACCTTTTTTCAACAAGACCTGCTTTGGACGGCCCCGGAGCTGCTGCGAAACTCAAATGAGAGGAGGAGAGGCACTTTCTGTGGAGATGTCTACAGTTTTTCCATTGTTGTGCAGGAGGTCATTTCTCGCTCTACACCTTTCTGCATGCTGGACATGCCCCCAAAGGGTGAGTGACTTGACACAAACCAACAAGCTCAAAGCATGAAATTTCAGACTGAACTGAGGAAAAAAAGGACTGTTTTTGAAAATGCCTCTTAAGAGGGAGTTACATTCACAAATAGATGATGAAACATTTGTGCGTAACCTATTTTCATGTGTTTCCTGTGCTTGCATGTGGACAGAGATCATCAACAAGGTGAAAAACCCTCCTCCTCTGTGTCGACCCATTATCTCAGTGGAAGAGGCTCCTTTAGACGTAATACAGTTAATGAAACAGGCCTGGAGCGAAGAGCCGGAGAAGAGACCAAACTTTGAGGACATTTTCAAGCAGGTACAAGTCCTGAAAACAAATAGTTCTCTGATGGTTTTGAAGTGAATCGATCCTTACTGTTGGCTCTTTTTCTCATGGCAGTTCAAGTGCATCACAAAGGGAAAAAAGACCAACCTGATAGATTCGATGCTGCGGATGTTGGAACAGTACTCCTCCAACTTAGAGGATCTGATCAGAGAGAGGACAGAGGAGCTGGAGGTGGAGAGACAGAAAACGGACCAGCTGGTGGCTCAGATGTTGCCCAAGTAAGAGTCCAACAGCTTTCATTGATGCTTGAAAGATGAGGTCAAACTGTTGTGTCCTGGTTGGAATGTGAGATTTTGACATTAACAAGCAGCAAAAAGGACCAAGGAGACTGCAAATTGTTGTGTTAATAAAATACATCTAAAGGTTTCCCTTCAAGGTCTCATTCACGTTTTTCTTTAATGAATCTGCTGTGGTCTCTAGTAGGAATGAATGGATGCCTTGAGAGTTGTTTTCTGTGAAAGACAAAAGCTCTCGCATTGTTTAAAGGGATTTAAGTTTGTTGAAGGAGTGAGGGGGCGGAAAACAACAGGATTTAATATTCATGAAAACAGCATTGAAACTCTTCCGCTGCCTTCTTTCTCTCTTTTTCTTGGGTAATAAATAGTAGCACTGATGTGTCGTCTTCATAAAAAACACAAGCCAGAACACGTTCAGCCATGCTATGGAGCTGGGTCACACAGGATGCGCCACGCCACTGAGCGCTTCTTGGAAAATCGAGCGATAGTCATTGAGCGGGACTTGAGAACAGGAAGCTGAAAGTGACTCTTTTGTTTTTACATGATCAGACTTGGCGTTGTGTTTTGTGAACTCTAATTCATAAAAAACGAGCAAGTAGGTTACTTATTAGAATATTTATCAATAGTACTTTAAAGTAATCAATTCTGCGGATGGGTTTACGCCGTGAAGCCGTTCCGTGTTGTGATGTCTGTTGTAAAGAACTCCACAATGTTGCAAACTGCCGCGGTGCTTGAAACATGCGCCCTAGGCGCATCTTGCTAATGGTTAGCTTCTATTAGCCCAGACTAGTGCTCTACTATCCGCTTTACAAAGGTCGTACGCCATGGTGAGCGAGGCCATGAAGACTCATTTTAGACGTAGAAAAGACAGGATTTTTCTGACCCAAATGTTTCCCTGTCTATTTCCATTCTGCGGCTAATGCAGGTGATAGAGGTTAAAGAAAATGTTCACATTTAGCATCCATGTGAAACTGAACGTGACCAATCGTATTTCAAAAAATACAAGTTTTACAGCTGAATAAACTATTACTACAAAGGAAAAAGTAAATCTAAGAACTATTTTCATTTTGCATATTAAACAACTGAGATAGATATATATGTATACTGTATATATATATATATACATTATGTTATAGTAAATATGCTATAGTAACAGGAGATACTAAAATAACTACAAAAACTTTTGCAGTTTTGTTTTCTACATGCTTGACTGTCAGCCTGTTCTTCACCAATCATCTTCTTCCTTCAGGTCTGTTGCCCAGGCGCTGAAGTTGGGGAAACCTGTGGAGCCGGAGCACTTTAGTGAAGTCACGCTTTACTTCAGTGACATCGTGGGTTTCACCACCATCTCAGCTCTCAGCGAGCCCATCGAGGTGGTCGACCTTCTCAATGACCTCTACTCGCTGTTCGATGCTATTATTCCCCTGCACGATGTCTACAAGGTTTGTCGTCTATCTGAAAGAGTCACCGCTTGAAAACAGTTTTGATGGTAACTTTTTGTGTGCTTGTCTCTTGACTCCTGGAAAAATTATAGTTGATATTTAACAGATTTATCTTACTTTGTAGAAAACATAGAATTTGATGGAATTTACTCGGGCAGTTAGTGTGTATTTTATTGTAAATTTTGTACAACACTATGAAAGTAATGTATGTGATACTTGTCTTGATAAATATTTAACAGATTCTTTGGATGAGATGTGAAACAAAAACAATCCTGTTATTTAATTTAAAGTTAAAGTCAAAGTTCCATTAGTTGTCACACACACAATCATGTGTGTGTGACATTTGTTCTCCGCATTTGACCCATCCCCTGGGGGAGCGGTGAGCTGCAGACACAGCTGCACCCCATTTCGTGGTTTAACCCCCCAATCCAACCCCTTAATGCTGAGTGTCAAGCAGGGAGGCACTGGGTCCCATTTTTTTCAAAGTTTTTGGTATGACCTGACCAGGAATTGAACCCTGATCTCCCAGTCTCAGGGGGGACACTCTACCACTAGGCCACTGAGCTGGTCACATTTATTTCTAATATTTGTTTTTTGTAATTAAATGACAGAGACTGTGTAATAATAAGTAGGATATTTGTGCAACATATGCTGCCAGATATATATATATATATATATATATATATATATATATATATATATATATAGACATTTCATTAGCTTCATTTCTGATTCTAAAACCTCCTGAGAAAGATTTAAACACATTCCCTGAGTTCATGCACCTTGCTCAGCTCCTCTTTTCTGTGGCCTTCAGGTGGAAACCATTGGAGATGCCTACATGGTGGCTTCAGGAGTTCCCACCAGAAATGGGAACCGCCACGCAGCTGAAATGGCCAACATGTCCCTGGATATTCTCCATTGCATTGGAACCTTCAAGGCGAGACACATGCCTGACATAAAAATCAGGATACGTATTGGCCTGCACTCTGGTGAGGAACACGCTTGTCTGTAATGCTCAGTGAAGTCAGAGGTGATATTAACATGCAGCTGCGTAAAAGACAGAAAATATTAAAGTTGTATGTTTACTAAACTAAACATAAATGCATCAGAACATCTAGACTTTGGATTAAGTAAGACAAATATGTCAGCTTATAATACAAAAGATGACAAAATTTATGCTAATTGCAAACGTCTGGAAAAATTACTCAACCTTATGAGTTTTTCCTACAAATGCATGAAAAAATTAACCTTTTTAGCACAGCAATATTCTAAAAAATGTAAATTGTTTGAATTCAAATGGGTTCAATCTTCATTTGGAAGTGAACAAGAGTTAAAGTAGAATCCAAGCTGCTAAATCAAGGAGATATTTTTACCTCCTTTATCCTCGTCTGAAACTTATTCCTGGAGCAGTGAAACACTATCCACTTAGAGCGCTTTCATCCAATTAAGACACTGGGCACTTGGATTTCTGACTCTAGCTGGTGACTTTCTTAATGCGCTGGTTGGTGGCACGCTGGCATTAAAGAAAGAAAGAAAAATTCTGCTAGAACGTTCGCATTAAAGATAAATAAATGAACAGCAGAGAGAATTGGAATCACAGAAGAAATCAGTGAAAATCGAATGGTCATGTGAGTCAAAAGTTATGAAAGTCAAGAGGAAGTGGTTTGTTTAACCCCCAAGTGTGTGTGTGTGTGTGTGTGTGTGTGTGTGTGTGTGTGTGTGTGTGTGTGTGTGTGTGTGTGTGTGTGTGTGTGTGTGTGTGTGTGTGTTTCAGGCCCAGTCGTGGCAGGTGTAGTTGGCCTAACAATGCCTAGATACTGTCTGTTTGGAGACACAGTCAACACAACATCTCGAATGGAGTCCACATCGTTGCGTGAGTGTCTTCTCATCCTTTTTGTCTCAGTTTTATTTAATTATATTATTTTTATTAAAATATCTGACTGGAGGATGAATATGTGACAATTTGACTTAATGCTGCTTCAGGTTAAACTGGGTTCTAAGACACCAGTTTGCAGTAATACTTTAACACCATTGGCAGAGTACCAAGTCCAGCTATTTGAATGAATATAAGTAATTTTCTCCAGATTTTTATCTACGAAATTATAAAAAAAAAGTTTTTAAATGCAAAATTAATTAAACCAGGTGTTTCTACTCTGACAGCTGGACATTGCTGTATAAAAGTGTTTATTTGTTGTATTTGAAATGACTTACCTGTACGTGGCTTTCTGTTATATTAAAAACCTAATACTGTCAGAAGCAGAGCAACAACGGGTCTTCTACTGCCACCATGTGGCTTGAACAGCACACAACACCCAGACTTCTGCCTGATTCAACAAAAACACTTCTTAAAAACTTCCAGAGATGGGAATTGTGGCATCAACAAGTCATCTCCATGTTGTGTTTTTGTTCTGATCAGCAACTGAACCAGGTTCATTCACTGTGCTCAGCTCAGCTCAACTCAACTCAGCTCAAGCTTTAATTCTAACGCGCCTTACAGGCACAGGGGTGACACCAAAGCGCTGCACAGACATGTATTAGTAATAACAGGACAAGATTTAAAAAATAAATAAAAACAGCATGCAAATTGCACTAATAAAAGAAAATAAAAGCAGACGGCCTCAGGTAAAGGCCAGATCAAATAAAAAAGTTTTTAGCCTGACCTTAAAAACTGACTCCGATGGTGAAGCACGCACGTTAAAGGGTAACTCATTCCAGAGTTTCAGGCCTGCCACGGAAAAAGCCCTGTCTCCTCTTGTCTTTAAAGGAGAACTACGAGTAGGAGACTATTGTCTGTGGAGTGCCCGTGCTCGTGTATCAGTGTCTGCAAATATGCAGGAGCCAGTCTATTTAACGATTTAAAAACCAACTAAAGCACTTTATAATTAATCCAGAAATCCACAGGCAGCCAGTGCAAGGATTCCAAGGCCGGAGAGACATGGTCAAATTTCCTTTTTTCCACCAAAAATTTTGCAGCCACATTTTGCACTAGTTACAGCCTTGCCAAATTTGCCCTGGTCGCTCCAAATAGGATGGAATTACAGTAGTCAATCCGTGCTGTACTGTAATAAAAGCATGGACTACTGTTTCCAGGTGTTGTATTGTCAGGAATGGTTTTATTTTAGCTCAACAGCGCAGGTGATAAAAAGAGGTGGACAAGACTCCATTTACGCGGGCATCAAAACCCCAGGCATTGTCAAGTTTAACGCCAAGGTTTGTGACAGCTGTCTTTACCTTTAAATTAAATGGCCCAAAGCCAAGCGAGGTGGTATCAATGCGGCCATTAGGTCCAAATAGGACTGCCTCTGTCTTGTCCTCGTTGAGACACAAATAATTTGCCAACAACCACTTCTTCACATCAAACAGGCAGTCTCCCCCTCCACTGAGGGGGATATAAAGTTGGCAGTCAACAGCGGAAAAAAAAGAAAACTAATGTCAAAATGATGGAAAATATCCCCCAATTGGGAGAATATAGATCAAAAACTGAAGTGGTCCCAGCACAGAACCCTGGGGAACACCCCTGGGGAGTTGCGAGGAGGCAGACGAGAAACCACCCATTCTGACGCAAACGGTTCTGTTTGAAAGATACAATCTGAACCACTCCAGACCCGAACCTGAGACACCCACATGCTGTCTGAGGCGGTCAATTAACACACTGTGATCCACCGTGTCAAAAGCAGCTGTGAGGTCAAGCAAAATGAGTAGGACAGACTCACACGATCTGTGGCAAGCTGACTGAAATCACCTGGTTTAGTTGCTGAGCTAAAAAAAACAAGGCATGAAGATGACTTGTTGATCCCACATTTCCCCATCTCTGGAAACTTCTAAACAGATTATATTTTGTACTCTGTGTGTAAAAAACTGACCAGTTTTCTTGTATTTTGCATAGCTTACAGAATCCACGTCAATCAAACCACCGTTAACCTCCTGAACGACTTGAAAATGGGATACCAGATTCAAATCAGAGGCCTGACAGAGTTAAAGGTAAGATGAATGACTCAGAGCACTCATGAGTGTAAACTACGACCACACACCCATGCATGAACGCAAACCATCATCTGTTTGTAGGGAAAAGGAGTTGAGACCACATACTGGTTGGTGGGGAAAGACGACTTCCACAAGGCTCTTCCAGTCCCAATAGAAGTTAAAGAGTGAGAAAATGTTTTATATGTTTACTACATTTTATAGTAATGAAGTTTAATGTTTTTTACATGGAAATGTTGTTTTCTTATTGCAGTTTGGGGGTCAACCATGGGATCGGTTTGGAGGAGATTCCCGTCGACAGAAGGCAGAAATTCCTAGATCGACAGAAGAAAACAAACTAACTGGAGGTTTTCGTATACTTTAAAGAAAACACAAACCAGATCAGTGACTGTGTGTCTCACTTTTTTGATGTGGCTTCACCAGAATTGTATCTCCAAAGCAAATTTTCCTTTTTACGTTTTCTCTATTTGTAGTTTTAACAGGGCAATGCCACAATAAATCCTGCATTTTTACAGTTTCCTTCCCACCAAAACACATAAATACAGCAACATTTTAGGGGCGGAGTCACATTACAGGTCAGACGTGTGTGTTTGTGTATGTACCAGACGTTGTGCACTGTGGAGGTAAAACATGGTTTGTTAATTTAGAAACGGATTCATATCTGGTCTAAAAGGACATGATTGATTTGTTTTTCTGTTACTATTCGACCACTGGGGATTAAAATTAAAACAAATGATTCCCAAAGAACTTTTTCAGGAGTGGAATTTATCACCATCATTTTTTGAACCTATAAACATAACTTTAAATACCTTTTTTTTTTTAAATCCAGCCCTGATTGGTTGCATTTTCTGGTTTCCCTTTCAGTCAACATTCGACACTCTGCATGCACGCCTGAAATGTTCAGCACAGACTTCTAACTTATTATATCTATTCTGCAATGATGCACAGAGAGTTTAATGATGAATAAGTCTGTAATGTTATGCTTCAGCAGGCTGAACTGTTTCTTTGTGTCTGTTTTCCAACCAAACAGTCACGTTTCGCCATTTTTTTGTATATACTGTAAATGTGTGCTTTGCTTCCTGCACTGTTGGGAGCATTTTTCAGTTTCTTTTGAGCTTCAGACAGAAACTGAGACAAATGAAACACAGGAGCTCAATCTCATTGTGTTCAAACAGCAAGAAGCTGCATCGCTGGACTAATTCTGGAGTACTGAAAGGCGGACGATGTCAGGATGGGAATTCGCTCTAAAATCAAACTGCACACCTCTTGGCTTCTTCTCCCCCCTTTTTTACTTGGCAGCTTGCTGCTGATCACTTTCGACCTCTACTGAATTGCTGAAGTAGCTGACTGTATGGCATAAAAAACAAAAACTGATGACGTAATTATCAGGTTGCTTGTGGTGTATTCTTTCACATCATTAACTGTTTAGTGGTATTGGCTGTTCAAGCATAAAGAAACCCATGAAAACGAGGACTCGTGCGGTCCTGAAACAAAAGAGAAGGGGTCTGCATGTTTCTTTAATTGATGGGTATCGCAAAATCTACAAAATGACTATTCCTGTTTTTTAGCTGATGACTGTCTTTGCAACTTTTTTTAGATTTATAATCAATTTGCCAAACAGATAGATCACATCAAAACTGAATGGGGCTCATTGTTCATTTTGAAAGTGATCTCAGTGTGTTTCTGTAAATAAATAATGGTTTTAGTGAAGACTGTGTGGTCTGTTTTTGCTGCCCACCATCAATTCTGTTGAAGCTAATCTCCTAAATGGTGTCCTGATGCTGTTTGGTATTATGCTTCACAATCAGTGAATCAATAAATAATACGTTGGAAAAAGCTGGTAAATCAAAGTAAATATCGTGAAGCTTTTTGTCTACATCAGATTCCTTTAGGAGTTTGGTCTCTTTGTTGATGTAACTGCTTGAAAGTGATGAAGATCCTTCAGTAGTATTGATCTTTACACTGAACTTGCACTAAATAGTGAGGTGGCTGATAATTTTATTTAAACCAGAACATTAGCAGATTGTGTCTGCACAGCTCACAGGAATGACCTGTTTGTTCTTATTTCTGCAGGTTTTCTTTCATCGCTTTGAAGGCTGCTTTATTAAAGACATATTATGCAAAATGTCATATTTTTAAATCGTTTTCTTGAGCCAGTATGTGCTAAAACGAACCTTTACATGGTTAATGATATGTCACTCAGACCCCCACTGCCCTCTGTGGCATAAATATTGCACTTGCAACTTCAGAGTGCCGGTCCGGCCCCTGTTGGATTTAGTAAAGTGGAGCTGACATGCCTGGTGGGTCTACTTCCAACATGATTCTTGCATGTTTTAGATCGTGAACACTGCTGATTTGTTTGATTTTGTGATAAACCGCTCTTATAGAAACTAATGAAGGCTGAGGAGAAATTCAGCAGTTAACGTGACAATGTGTAATTTTACCCTTAAAGTGACAATGTGTAGTTTTTACAATTAATTTCTGGAAATATCCATCAAAATGTTGTAAATGAATTAAAAGATGCCCAGTTTTTGAATAATATTGGCAGTTTCATAACATATAACCATAAAAATCTTTTCTAAAATACATGGGAGCGGGTCTAAGTCTCTGGGCGACGCCAAATTGGATGTCATGTTTTCTTCTACGGGAGCCCGGGAAGACAAAATGCATTTACTGATTTTTAACAAAAGTTACAACACTTTCACGAACAATAAACGTTGTTGTTTTACACATTTACCTCTTCACTTGTTGCCAGCAAGCCCCCATAATTCGGGTCTGGATATGAAGCAAAACAGGAAGTGACAAATCCACTGGGGGCTGGTGTCAGAAGCAAGCAAATCCTCATTGACTCCCATGTTAAAAATACCAATTTCACAGCAGAAATAAACATGTTTACAGCCTGATTCCAAAACATGTTTTAGGTTTAATAGATCTAGCTTATACTCATGACAACTCTGAGGGGGTGAATTTTTTCTCACTCTTCTGTTTAAGTGTATTAAAGGGGCATTATGGAAGTTTAACAGCCAAAACATTTGTAGAAATAATAAATTTCTTCTTAATACATTCTCCTGCAACGCCCTGGTCCTGTAGAATGAGCCCTGGCATTTTTACTGTGATTGCCTATTTTTCTGTAAAATCACAGAAAAAGAGAGCTGCTCAGGTCGAGCAGGCTGCTTCATGCGCGTTCACGCTCAGGCATCGCCCTCCGAATCGTTCTTTGAACGTTGTTTCAGCTGTCATCAAGGATATAAATGTTACAGATATAAAAGACATCATTGGCGCTGTAGCTCACCTAGTAAGATGATGGACTTTCATGCAGAAGACTTGGGCTCGAGTCTGGGTGTGAACATATTTTATTTAGTTTCTGTTTTACATTAATGGTATTTTTTACAGTACGATGCCCACATTTTTATTTGAGACTCGCCGAACGGCATTGAATTCACAGATAAAAAAGATGTGGGTTCAACTTTCATTTTGGAACAAATTTTCAAGCAAGGGAATGGAATGATCTGAGCATGCAGGAGGGAGGACTGACCCATCTTAAACCTTTGTCGGCTGTGCTGAAGAGAAAGGTACAGAACCAAATTATTTAATTAATTAGCTGCACGTTTTCCTGTCCTCTGTCCTCCGGGCCACACACACACACACACACACACACACACACACACACACACACACACACACACACACACACACACACACACACACACACACACACACACGGGACTGTCTCAGCTGTTATTTTCATTAAGGAGTGTGCAAGTACAGCATGCGCGCCTCGTGCACGAGCCTACTATTGAAGCTGCCGTTACGCTTTTGGCCTGAGGGGGAAATCGTGAGTATAAAAATTCAAAACTACATAAAGTCCCTTTAAATGCCTAAAATTCAGAATAATTAATGAGCATCAGACCCACATGACTGCAGAGCTAGCTCCAGGGAAAGGCCTCAGCCTGAGCCTCGGCCTCGCCTTAAAACTGTTCCGCGATTTTCAGTCTCTAAACTTAGACCATTAGTTATGCCATTTGTGTACTCTTTTTGGATATTATTTGTGCAATTGTTGAACAAAAAGACTTGCTGTGGTATTAACTGCACTAATAGAGCGTCCAAAGAGTCTCCACTTCTTTTTTTCGGTAAGTAAAATTATATTTATGTATTTTCGGTCACTGCCGCTCTTGCGCTAGCTGAGCTTAGATTTTAACATGTACTGTTTAACCATTAAATTTAAATGTAATGGGGTAAACCCCAGTGCATTTAACACAATGCTGTATTTTTCAAAATGGGTTGAAATATAACATGCTGGTGGAGCTGGGTTCCGACTATCGGTATGGTCCCCTCCCCTCAGCGACAGCTCTGCGCATCTCTGATCGCAGCGGCGCCTGTCTGCTGCGCAGCTGCCGGCTTGTGGAGCTCTTGGATGGAAACCGATGTTTTCCACTTGGTTCTCCCCAGTGGCAGCTCAACGCATCTCTGATCGCAGCGGCGCCTGCTGCTGCACGGCTGCTGGCTTGTGGAGCTCTCGGGAGACCTTTGTGTTCCACACGGTTTTACCCAGCGGTCAGCCCGGCGCATCTCTGACTCAGAAACTCTGGTGTTGTGCACAGCTAACTCTGGTTGTAGCTAGATAGCTACCTCCATTAGCTTAGCTCCCACCTCTGCGTTAGCTTTGAGTTAGCTTGTAGCTACATCGCTTTAGTTCGACGAATGTCGTCATTTGATCCCAGCCTTGCAGCCTAAATAAGCCTCAGCTCCACCTCTTTTCTCTTTTATGGAATTGTCTGGGCTTAACGGAACCTATGACACGGTCAAAATGGTGGTGGTGGCCACCTCCCATTTTGGCACAAACACTTATAATTGGAGCCTATAGAGCTCCGGGAGTTGACGTCACTTCTCCCGGCATGCAACATTTCAAATCGAAACGGCGCCATATTGGCAGGCAGAAGCCGGCAGCTGGACTATTTGTTATTGTCAGAAAACTCAATCAAACGGGAAATATGGTAGATTCCTGTTGTGCCCCAGGATGCAGAACAGACGCGGACGACATAAGGAATGAGTCATCTACAGGATTCCCCAAGATCCGGAGCGCCGCAAACGTTGGATCATTATAATAAAACGCGCTAGTGACCGGGCAAAAATGAAGCTGTGGGATCCCGAGAGTAAAGGTTTTCACTTATGCAGCGACCACTTCATATCAGGTACTTAAACCAACGTTTCCTCAACTGTGTATGGTATTTATTTTAAATGCTTTTATTACGATTCTTAGTGGGCTTCCTAAACTTATTTTGGCGTGGCTTTTTCTGTCTTATTACTCACAGCAACAAGTAAACATCACGTAAAACGGTGCCTCGTGAGTTCTGCGAGCTGCCGTTTCCCTGTTTTATGATGACAGCAATTAACCAGCTAAGCTGTTTTTTATTTTTAAGCAATGGGTGATCATTTGTCAGATCACACATAAAAAGCACTTTGGATTGCTATTATCTGTCTCACCGAGACTACTTACGTGTAAATCTGTTATTTGTCCGTCCATCCATCCATTTTCATCTGCGTATCCGGAATCGGGTTGCGGGGGCAGTAGCGTGACTTCCCTCTCCCCAGCCGCCGGAGCCAGCTCCTCCGGGTAAATCCCAAGGGGTTCCCCGGTCAGGTCCGGTGTTGTGCCGGTAAGAAGCCCGCTCCGACCGCTTCTGGCGTCGGAGCGGGCAGTAGAGTCGAGAGTCCCAGACCTCTCCCCAGCTCCTCCGGCCGGGGGAATCCCAAGGGGTTCCCCCGGCCAGGTCCGGTGTTGTGCCGGTAAGAAGTCCGCTCCGACAGCTTCTGGCATTTTTAAAAAGTATCCCAGGGGCACGGTAAGGGTCGGAGATGTTTAGTCTATTTAATTTCTGACTATATAAAACGATTTCTTCTGTTTTAAAGTGTGAAGTAAACTCAGACGAAGTAAAATCCAAGCGGATCTCATTCATGTTCATGGTTACATCCGTGTTTGTTTACCTTTTTTGCATGCCAAAATGGCGTCCACTAACTGACAGTCACGTGGGGTCCGGAGCTCTATGGACACGAATTGTCCAGTATATATGTTGTTGGTTGCCAGTGATGAAAAGGAATCTGATGTTCTTGTTATATTGCTGGAGGTTGTACTCCCTGGGAATTTTTTGACCCTGACCATGGCATTACACCCTAATGGCCATCTGTTGGTAAGGTTGTACTTTAAACACAAAAATAATGCTTTCTTGCAACGATTTAGGTATCTACTGCCCCCTATCGCCAAGGGAAATACACACTGTCACTTTAATCTCAGGAAATTTCCATCAAAATTTTGTTGAAAATGAATTAAATGATGCCCAGTTTTTGGAAAATACTGACAGACTTGTAACATATATAACCATAAATATTGGCTCTAAAATACATGGGAGCGAGTCTAAGGGTGTTTCTCAGTGTCGAGACGCCTGGTCTAGCTAGGCAATGTCTTGCTAGGCCAGGTGCTGTTTTCTGGGAAATTTTTGACCAAGGCTAGTCTAAATGACTAACAAATAGAGAACTAACGCCTCAGTAGCTCATGAACATTTGTACACACCTGGGCAATTCCTGAGGATGTTTCTCCTAGGCAACCAGAACGGGACCAAGGCATCAAGACGAGGTTCCTTGAAATTGAGAAACACTCTTAAGTCTATGGGTGACGTCATATTAGACGCAAAGTTTCCTTCTACATGAGTCTGTGAGGACAAAACGCATTTACTGATTTGTAACAAATGTTTGAAAACCTTTGTCATTCATAAAAGTTGTTGTTTTCCTCTCTGCTTGTTGCCAGTGATGAAAGGGAGACCGATGTGCTTGTCATTTTGCTGGAGGTTGAATTATCTGACAAAGAACTCGTTCGGAAATTGTACACCAGGGATTTTTGACCCTAATGCCCAGAACACACCAGATGTAGAGGAAGTGTGAAGATGCGCCACAAAGCACCATGGAACGACAAGTGCTTATATTCAGCGCCCTTGTTAACCTACGCTCTCGGTCACAGCAGCTGCGAAGTGCCACGAAGGCTCGTGCCGTACCGTGCCGCGACCATTTTGGCGTGAGCTCTAATTGTTTCGTGAGCCATGAGTGAGCCGCGTTAACTTTGGCAGGAAGTCAAACCAAAACAGGAGAGGCAGGCCGGTAAATCTAACAAAATAAAGAAAATTTTCTAAACAAAACATCTCAATTGATAAATGTGATAATTTTTGTGCATCTAAACAGACTAGAGAGATGAAAATGAACAAAGACACACACACACTCCTGCAGAGAAACCATCGACATAAATATACTGGACAATTCCTTTCCATAGACTCCAATATCACGTTTTTGAGGCCAAATGGGAGGTGGCTTTGTGGCTTTTTGCAGCTGGTGTGTTCCGGGCATAATGGTCTTCTTTTATAAGGTCTTACTCAAACACAAAGATATCACAATAATAGCTTGCTTGGAGTGCCCCCATCACCAGAGAAAATACACACAGTCACTTTAAGGTGTTAAAATTAGGAACGCCCAGTGAGGAAATAAGTTTCACTTTTGGATTCACTAACGGAACACTAGGGGGTGCTAAAAGCAAGCCAAAACTGCCTAGTATCTCTTTATAAATGTGCATGATGCAGTCACACCCTCAACCTCACTGTAACGCCTTGACACGTTTATGTTTATGCTTATTTATTTGGCAGACACTTTTATCCAAAGCGACTTACAATTTATAACATATAAGGCATGTTGTGATCTGTGGGGGAAACCGGAGTACTGGGAGGAAACCCACGCATGCATGGGGAGAACACGCAACTCCACGCAGAAAGGCCACAGCAGAGTTTCAAACCTGCAACCTTCGTGCTGCAACAGTGCTAACAACTGCACCACCATGCTGCTCCACTGCACCACCATGCAGCCAACACACATTTAGAATACAATTCTGCTGTTTATTCTGTCTGCACATAATGAAATCAATCTTTCATTAGATATTAAAGCTCCAAACACACAGCTGGATCTTCTGTTATATTTAGTGTGTTTGAAGATCAGCAGGTAAATCTATAAAGCATCAAAGTGAAAAATCACCTCAAATTCATTATGCAATTATTATATTTGACTTCTGCTTTATTTTCTAGTCACCTTGATAATCTTTTAGCCCTGTGCATCATGCTCATTTGCATTGTGGTTGACCTCTACAGACTGTGATGTTTAGTAGCTGCAGATCAGCCTAGGATGGAACAATGTGTTCTCCAGCAGTTCTCCTCTTGTCTCTGTGGTTAAAAAATGCTAAACTCTGCACCACAAAAGCTCCCATCATAAACACGAGATCATGAGAGTTCCCCTGCTGAACAGCAGCCGCGAAGCCTCCTGCTTTCTGACTGACACACCGGCTTGGAGATGCCAGGTTAAGCAGTTAAGTTGTTTTTATAACAGATAGGCAGGACACTTCCGGAAACTGACCTTTAACAATAAAAGCATGGAAACATTTACCGTCAGAACATTTTACTCCATAAGACTATAAGACTGAAACTAAAAGAAAAAGAGATTAAGATGTTTTAAATAATCATACTTAATTTGAATAAATGAAATAAAACATATATATATATATATATATATATATATATATATATATGTATGTATGTATATATATATATATATATATATATATATATATATATATATATATATATATATATATATATATATATATATATATATATAGTATGGAAGGCATATGCTTCCCAAAACTAACAAATAAACAAAAGACCAATTCCCAAACTATTTTTACTGTATATTTCTGCGTTATATATTGTAGCGCAGACAAATCGATTATTTTAATTTGTTATGACCAGGAAGAAGTAATATTCTATATAAATATAAAATATCAACCTGCTAGGTCTTTATTTTATATTATCAGAAGATTCTAGGATTTCATTCAGAAGATCTAGGTTCTTTGCTTTTTCAGTGATCAACCACACTTCGTGTTACTTCAAGAAAGAGTCAGGTTTATAAAAGTAAGAGTTTATTTTACTGTGGCAAGGTGGAGAAATGAAGGCCCGGGCAGGATTTGATCCCCAGACTCCCAGGTGAGAGTCATACGCTCTAACCAGTCAGCCAAAGGGACATCCTCTTGGCCAAGTAGCCAGGGCGCATCATCAATCGGGACACTGTGACAGGATGCTCACACTGCCACATTACAAACAATTTAAAACATGATTAATTAACTAAGCATTTACTGTGAGTGGATGTAACTAAACGTGATGAAGGAAACTATGTGTGAATACGATGTCAGTCAGAGCTTCCTTATCAAAGTAAGCTGAGTTCTGGTGAAAAGAATTTGGTTTGCTCTAAGCTATAAAGTTGTTATCATCAGAAGAACATCAGATGCAATCTGTCATGTCTACTTTGACCGTTCTGGAGAGACCCTCTTGGTGGATCTGAAAGTTGCAGGGGTTGGCTGACCTCTGGCACCGGAGGACTGTAGAATACCGTGGTACCGACTCTTCAGTCCAGAGATGTCTCAGGTCACAACAGCTGGATGGAACCGTGCGTCTGGCGGACTCTTAAGGAGTCTGACAATATCAGCTTTGTTTCTGCAGGAACTGTTTGCTCATCAGCTTTGCAGGTGCAAAAAGGTTTTGATGACGTGTCAAAATCTTTGATGGTTAAAGAGGTTTTGCTACAGATGGCCGGCCTGAGCGAATCTCTAGAACTGTCGAATCACTCAGGATGATCCAGTTTTAAGGTTTTGATGTTATGACTTGCACAGCCAATCAAAGGCTGACAGCTTGGGAGATGTTACCTAGACAACTCAGAAACACACCTTCTTTGATACCGGATTTTCTGACTGGTTAAAAGGGCAAGTTATGTGTTGGAGTTTAACTTAACCGTACTTGTTATTGTGTGAGTGCAGGTGTGAGGACCTCATCGTATAAACATGTTGAACACATAGGTTCTAGCAGACAAACATAACATACCATCCATTCAGTGAGCACAGATTAATGAAGCATTTTATTATACTATAATTATTATAAGTAGTAATAAACAAATGTTCATTTAATAATAAACTAGATTATAAATCATGGAAGAAGTTCATATTGATGTAGGAAATCATTCTTGAATTTAGCAATTGATTCGAGCTGGAGTTCTTCCTTCTGTGGAGACAGCCAGATGGGACCTTGGGAAAGAAAGTTATTGTTTATCTATTAGACATTGCAGAGTCTGTGAGTCCCAGCTGGTATGAAGGCAGGCTCATTTAAAGGGAACACATGCAGTGTTGTGTCTCCTTTCTGACCAGATGTTGAATAGACTTGTAAGTCGCTTTGGACAAGAGTGTCTGCTAAATACATAAACATAAACAACATAAACATAGATGTTGAAAGGTCAGACTGTACCTAAACTGACCATTGCTGAATGATACAATATATAGTTTCTTGTTTTATTTATATCACGAATCAGTCTAACCAGGAGAACTGTGCAAAGTCAGTGGAAATGATCATCATAACGAAAATTCAGTTCATGTAATTACATCAGTCATTGTGCAATTTTGTCTGTTATTTGAAAATAAAGGGAGGGGGGAGCAAAATAAATGTTATCATAGCAAATTCTCTAAATTATACAAATAAATAAACAAAGAGACAAACAAATAAATTAAATAAATAAATAATCTCCGTCAAAGCAGGTGCTGTTTTCCTGTGTGGACACTCAGAAGGCTTAATAAAATCAATTTTTATGTTATAGAAATGTTAAATGCTATATTTTATTCATCTAAAGAAAGGGGAGATCCTGTCTTACGCACCAGTTTAAAGAGTATTTTTCATGATTGCTTTTATTTTGAAAGGTTACACAGGATATTGAGTTTCCATCCCGTCTGACTTGACAGCGGAGGGTATCCACGGGCTGTGGGCACCCTCAGACAGGTGGAGGAGACGTCCTCGAGAATCTGAGCTGCTTGGTCCGGAGGACTGGGCTGGGCTGCGGGACCCGTGGTCGCCGTACACGCTCGGTGCACGGATCCTCCTCCACCCCATGCACCCCGCAGCTGCTGGGTCCACATTATGGAACCAGAACCACAACATGGTTCGGCTCATCTCGCCGTCCTGATCTCTCACACACATGCTTGATGCTTCGGTGTGTGGACTCACACGGGGAGGACGATGGATAGCTGCAGAGGATACACGAGGAGAACCCACAGACTCGAGTTCTTTCCCTGAGATTTCTTTCCGCCTTCCGCCAGTTTTAGTCTTCATTCCTCTTCCACGGTCATGGAGCACCAGGCAGCCGAGCCGCAGAACTACGAGGACGTCCAGAAGAGCGGCTACCTCCGCAAGCATAAATCGATGCACCGGCGATTCTTCGTGCTGAGGACGGCCTCTGAGCACGGTCCCGCTCGGCTCGAGTACTACGAGAACGAGAAGAAATTCCGCAGTAAATCACCTGTGCCCAAGAAGGTCCTGAACCTGGAGACGTGCTTCAACATCAACAAGCGGGCGGATTCCAAGAACAAGCACATGATCGTCCTTTACACCCGCAGCGAGAGCTTTGCCATCGCTGCGGACAGCGAGGAGGTCCAGAACGAGTGGTACCAGGCGATGCTGGACCTCCAGGACAACTGTAAGACCCGAGGAGAGGGGTGTGATTTTTATTCCTGCATCAGGCCTGTCCTGCCCTGAAGGCTGTTGGGCTTCATGTGTTTGGCTCGCCCTTTTCTGATTCCGTCTGCTGGTGTCACTAGAATATATACTTAAGATTTATCTTATTTAATTGTTAGTGCTGAATCCCGTTCTTTTTATTTAACAGTCTAAGTGGAGCCTTTTGGGCAGTTTTTAGGCGGAGGGGGGCAGGTGCATGCGGGGTAGACCATCACGCTATGGGCGGCATGTGCTGTTTGTGCAGCACAGATCCAATCAGCTCTGCGTTTTATTACAGCCAAACCCGCACATTTGTTTTATTCTTATGTCCGTAAATGGAAACCGGTGCGTTAAATGGATCGTGCATGTGAACATGGAACAGATTATCGCCTGTTCTGAGTGAAAAGCAGCCCGAAATCACACGACGGTGTGTTTTTGCATGGCGCAGTGGGCATATAGCAACCATCCAAGGGATGCATCATATAGTAGTAGCCTATCGCGGTGCACTCCGCTGCAGCCTGTGTGTTTTTGTTTTTCTGCACAGCTCTGACTGCCGTTCGCCTAACCTACATTCGTACTAGTGGGGAGGAGATGCCATCGTCAGTGCGTTCTCCCTGGATATTATGTTTCTGTTGGTTATCCTCGTGTTTACGCTGGTATCCCTATGGAGCAGAGCAGAGCAGAGCCCCGCCACCCCTCCCCTCCCTCCTTTTTTATTTATTATTTATTTATTTTTTGCATCTTGGTTGAGACTGATGGGCTTGCCCAGCGCTGATGTGTTTGTTGTTGTGGAACCCTGACCAGATACGCATTAGAGTGCAGACCACATTTTCTTGAGGTTTCCAGCCGAGACAGACGCAATCAAAGGCTTTCCGCATTTTAGTTTAATTCTACATCCGTTTGTGAAATAAACAAGTCTAGAAACAGCTCGAAGCACAATGTGTCATAGAATATGTTGTTTTCTGCAACATCGTTTAAAAAACTGAAAACATCAGCAGCTTTGTATTTGAACTGTATTTTTTTCTCACAGTTAAATGTTTTATGACATCAACCTAATTATAATGTCAAAGATTACCTGCTGAATACAAAATACAATTATCAGATGAAGAATGTATTAATTAAAGAAAGAATACATTCAAACAACCCTAAAAAGTTATTGATCCCTAAACTTACTAAATGGCCATAAATCAGATGGAGGCAACAACTGTGAATGCTAATCTAATATTGCTAAAGAACCCCAGACCGTCACACCACCACCACCATGCTTCACTGTTGGTATGATGTTTAGAGTTAGTTTGTCTCCAGACAGAACAGGAAAACAAAAACAAACAAAGTTAGTTAGTATCTCCTCAGTTTTTAGACAAAAACATCTCAAATATGGATCATCAGGATGGTTTTGGGTGAATGTGAAATGGGGTTGTATGTTTTCTTTGGGCATCAGAATAGACCGTGGAAGTTCCTTATGGTCCATTTTTGGCCTCACATCTTTCTTGCTGTTCAATCATGAACTCTGACCTTAACAAATAAGTGAGGCTTGCAGTGCTTTGGGTGTTCTGGTTTAATTTATTTATTTTGGGTGGGTGGGATGGGGGTGTTGTTCTTGATTAATACAGGATAGGATATTATTTATTTATTTTGCTTTTTGAGATCTTTTAGCCTATTTAATTTTGTTGGGCAGGCTCTACTGATGTGATTTCTCTGGTAGCAATTAGACCTGGGTGTGGCTGGTGCAACTGGCCTCAGCTTTTTATAGAATGTGGTTGATAACAGTTAATTAATGTTTTACTAAAGCGGGCAATTACTTTTCCACAAAACAAAATTTAGCACAATGTTTAACGTAAAAAATCTTTTGTTTTTTGTTTTTCTAGGTAAAACCCCCGAGGACTATGGCAGTAGCGGAGAGTGTAGCTCTCCATCTCCTATTCCAACCTTTAAAGAGGTGTGGCAAGTCAAGGTTTGGCCTAAAGGTCTTGGACATGCCAGGAACTTGGTGGGCATCTACCGGCTGTGTCTAACAGATAAAACAGTCAACTTTGTCAAACTGAACTCTGACGTGGCCGCTGTAGTGTTGCAGCTGATGAACGTTCGAAGGTGTGGCCATTCAGAGAACTTTTTCTTCATTGAGGTTGGACGCTCAGCAATCACAGGTCCTGGAGAGTTTTGGATGCAAGTGGATGACTCGGTGGTAGCTCAAAACATGCATGAAACTCTGCTCGAGGCCATGAAGGCCTTAAGTGAGGAATTCCGACAGCGTAGCAAGTCCCAGTCTGTGGGGACATCATGTGGAGGTGGTACTGCTTCGAATCCTATCAGTGTCCCGAGTCGACGCCATCACCCAAATCTTCCACCGAGCCAGATTGGCTTCTCCCGACGTGCAAGGACTGAGACCCCTGGAACAGGAGGCAGCAGCACCAGCACATCTCCTACATCCCGTCACGGGTTTCCAAGGGCGAGAACAGCAAGCATTGGAGCCAGGTCAGAAGAAGGAGGAGCAAGCGCCAGAGGGACATGGGCCAGTTCCAGTCCAAGTCTAAATGGGTCCTGCTCAACTACACCAACGCTGAGACCTAAGCCTACTAGGGCTCCAACCCCCGCTAAGATTACCCTAAGCCTTGCCCGCTACACGCCTAACCCTGCTCCATCTCCTGCACCTAGTCTGTCCTCCAGCTCTGGTCACGGTTCAGAGTGTGGCCTAGTGGGGGCAGTTGTTGGAAGCATGTCAATTTGCTCCTATGCGCGTGTCTCTCAAAGAGTTTCTGTTTCAGGTTCACCGAGTGACTATGGATCCTCAGACGAATATGGTTCCAGTCCTGGTGAACACTCTCTGCTCATACCTAGTATGTCTGGACATCATGCACATGGAGAGGGCTCCTCCAGCTATATTGTGATGGGGCAGCGAGAGGGTGTGTTTGGTTCCCATCATCACCCCAAAGGGAGGCGGATCCTGCGGCGTTCATCTAGTCGGGAATCAGAAGCGGAACGCAGGCTACTAAGTAAAAGAGCTTCCCTTCCTTTGGCTGCCCAGGAAAGACTAACCCCACACAGAAAAGATGAAGATGATGAAGATGATGAAGAATACGCCATTATGTCACAGAGTGCCAACAGAGGAAGAGCTGACTTACACCATGGCTCAGGGAATTTAGCTATAAGAGGTGGGCAGCTTGATGTGGCGGGAAAATCTAGGAAGAGGGCCGAGAAAAGCAGAAAAGAGGTGGACTCAGGAGGAGCTCTGGATAGTGGTTACATGTCAATGTTGCCAGGAGTCACATCGCCTCCCGTTTCGCTCTCTCTGTCGATAGGTATGTACGATACGAGAGCTAAACCTGGGGCAGATGACGAGTATATGGCCATGACCCCCAACAGCAGTGTGTCTCCTCCTCAGCACATCCGTCACCCCAGCTCAGAGGGTTACATGGTCATGTCTCCCAACAGCAGTAGTTCCACAGACCTGCACGGACTGGGCATGTGGGAGAGCAGGGCCAGCATGGAGAGCCGGGCTGTCAGCGACTACATGAACATCTCACCTGTTAGCAGCCGCTCTGCCTGCAGCACGCCACCTTCCCACCCCGAGCAGCATCAGCTGCAACCGAAAATGTTCAATTCATACTTCTCCTTGCCACGAGCTTATCAGCACACCCTCTATTCTCGCTTTGAGGAAGACTTAAATAAAGGAGAGGAGAAAAAAGACAGCAATGGACACGAAGTTGCTGGAAGGGGAGGAAGACAGGGGTGCAGCAAGAGAAACAAAATTGCAGTGGGTTCTGCAGGAGGCTGCCAACTCTCCATGTCTTCTTCTTCTTTTTCCTCCAGCTCCGCCAGCAGTGAAAGCCTCGAAGACAAGTCATCATCAGCAGGGAGGGGGTTAAGTTTGTTAAGAACTGGAGCAGAATACAGGAGTGCAGGAACATGCACAAAAGAGGGACGTCATAACCAAAAACGTGGCTCAAGTAGCAAGAGCCCCAAGCAACACAGGAGGGGTCGCCCTCTGAGTGTGTCTTCAGACATCACTAAAGCTAATACCTTACCAAGGGTGAAGGAGAACCTGCCACCATCAGTTTCTCAGAGTGTTGATGAATATGTAAGTATTGTCTTTAAGGATGACGATAACTACGATGAGGGACGATGTGCAGGGTCTCCGCGTGGACAGCCGGTAATCCATGGAACTCTACGGCCCTTGAATCAACCACTCCTCCGCCATGATAATCCTGCCAACCTTCCCCGCAGCTTTTCTGCACCGCTGTCCACCTCTACCGAGTACGTCAACATGGATCTAGGGAAATCCTCAACAACCCTGACTCATGTCAGATCCACATTCAACACCCTACAGGGCCCGCCGGCTGCTTCCTCCAAGGCCCGACATGAACACAGCACGTCTTCTCCACTGGCAGCGGAGTGTAGCGCAGGCCACAGAACAAAAACAAAGATGCCAACAGATGCCCCCCCAGCATTTACTGACAGCAAAGGTTCAGATCCCAGCATTTCAGCAAGACCTGCCATCCACTCTGGTCAACCCTTACCCAAAGAGCAGGAGACGAGTTTGGGTTCCTCTCTGGTCAAATCGTTCCAGTCTCCCGACAGGAGCAACAGATTGATCCGGACTGACCAGCAGGGACACTTGAGCCACCATTCTGAGACATTTAACTCACCGCCATCTTTACCAATATACGCATCTTCTTCTACCTCCCTGTTCACAGAGGGCAGCCAGGCGGCAAGTCATCGGCAGGGTTTGGACTGCTCACTGTGGGAGAACGGGCAGGCTGCTGGTTTGCCTGCCACACCTCCACCCCAAGCCTCCACCTCATCCACTGAACAAGGCCTTAACTACATAGACCTTGATTTAGCCATGAAGGAGGGTCCTCAAGCTGGAGCAGAGCGCACCTCTCCCATCTACAGCATCGGGGGGAGCGCTTTGGGTAGCAGTGCTGGCTCTGGCCCCAACACTTACGCCAGTATTGATTTCTACAAGTCAGAGGAACTCAGAACGACCCAGAACAGTCGAAAGGATGGTCAAGGTGAGTGCAGCGGGTCTTTAAAGATAGTTTGTACTGATGGATTAATGATTATAACATCTAGCTTTGAAGTATTCCATAGACATTTATTGACATAAACATTTAAATTTGAGTGGAGGTAGAAGTTTTACTGTCTGTACTCCTTCTCTTCAGTCAGTTCTGATCCATCAGCTAAAAGGAAAACTGGTCTGTGCAAAAATAAATATCATTAAATATTATTTGTAAGAACCAGGTTTCGTTTAAAGGTGTGGAAAAACTGATTATAATCCATCACTGAGTTTTACATGCAGGCTGAACATTAAAACAGTCTCCTACACCTGTCTCCTGCATTAGCTTCTGAAACTCTAGGATTTGAAAATTCTCACAGATCTACATCACACTGTGAATTAGCATTAGCATTAGCATCTTCCCGCCATGGCAGAAGCTCCTCCAGGCTTGTGTTACTTGTGGATATAAAACATCCATGTTGCAAGTCAGTGGTAGAGTCGCACTGCATTTATCCAATCCAGGGCAAGACGTCTAAACATCAGGAAATAAGACTTCAAATTCTGTTGCCTGAAGCTCATATTTGATGTTGCAGACTTGGCCTGATGAGACAGGGGGTGTTTCTCAATGTCAAGGCGCCTGGCCTTGGGAGGCGATGTCTTGCGAGACCAGGCGCCTTGCTTACGAGGACACGGTCCTTCCTTGGTCAAAGAAAACGGTTAAATGGAAGAGACATGCATCGCGTGACCACGGCTTCCACGGCGGTCACCTAACGTCATGTGACACTGGAGACAACGTTATATTTTATAAGTATTAGTTTCAATATCAATATTTAATGAGGCTTTAACTTTTTAAATTGTGTATATATTTGTTAAATGAAATATATAAGTGAGTTACTACTAGGGCCTGGCTGATATGCTTTTTTTGGGACGATACCGATATAAAACTTTTAACAAAAGCCGATAGCCGATATAATGGCCGTTAAATCTCCCTCACAAAAAAAGAAATAAAATTTTTCTTGAGCTTAAACCCTTCATTCTCTGCCTTTTTGATGCAAACTTATTTCTCTATTACACACCAAAGAACTGTCTCAATAACTCACATGGGGTTCCACACGGGCTGCATGGTGGCGCAGTGGTTAGCACTGTTGCCTCGCAGCACGAAGGTCGCAGGATCATAACTCGCCTTTCTGCGTGGAGTTGCGTGTTCTCCCCATGCATGCGTGGGTTTTCTCCGGGTACTCCGGTTTCCCCCACAGATCACAACATGCCCTATAGGTTAAAATAAATAAATAAATAAATAAAAATTGTAAGTCGCTTTGGGTAAAAGCGTCTGCTAAGCACATAAACAACATAAACAAGTAATGCAAATAAGATTTTTTTTAGCAGATCTCAAAAACAACAGAACACACAAACTCAGTCACAGCATCAATCTAACATTCAAGTGTTTTCTTGTAATCTGTGATTTCCACAAATACATTTTAACTTAAAGGAATATTCCACCACTCAGTAAAAGTGTGTCTTGTTAAGATTCCCCAGAGTTAGACAAGTCAGAAAAAGCATTTTATGACCAGCCCAATGTGATCTGGCAGCAGTTGGTTTTCTTAGTTTAGCATAAAACAATGTAAGTGAATTCACATACATTATAGTGTTTTTTAATATAGGTGAATGTAAGCCTTCCCTTCCGTTGCTTTATGCTAAAACAACTGGTTACAAAATGTTTTTTCTGACTTTGCTAACTCTGGGAAATCTAACAACACACACACATTTAGGGACAGAAGATCCCTATAAGGATATTAAAATAATAAAAATGCAGCAATAAATAAAACGTAACACTTGTGCTTTGTAACAAAGTAACACTTTGTGGAAGTTAACTTGGTTAACTTATTCACCCTGGACAGGAAATAATTGCACATAAGAAACATAAATAAGAATAAATAAAAAAATGTTCCAAAACAATAATTTGTGTTCAAAGTTCAAAGGAGTGGAGCCACACAACATGAGTTCATAAAGCTGGCGCCATCTGCAGGATAGGTAGCGCAATATCGGCCATATCGGCCGTCTTTTTGGCCGATAGCCGATACTGTTAATGACCCCAATATCGGCCGATATATCAGTCGGGCCCTAGTTACTACCCGCTAGCCACCGAAGCTGCACTTGCTAAGCAACTAACCAACAATACATAACTTCGTTGGATCTAAAAAAACATTTTAAATTAGTTGGCTTACTTTTAAACTTGAAAATTGCCCTTGAAGTAGCTGCCAGCTTCTGATCCGCCATCCTTTTGAAAATACCGCGGTGTATTTTGGGTAATTTTTGACCAAGGCTAGGCTACAAGACACCTCCCGTGTATCCTCCCTCAGCTAGCTAAACGGCTAACAAACGGAGAACACACGCCTCGGTAGAACATGAACATTGGAACACGTCTTGGCGGCTCCTGATGACGTATCTCCTAGGCAACCGGGGCGGGACCAAGACATCAAGGCAAGGTTCCTTGACATTGAGAAACACCCAGGGGTTTGTGGGCTTTTTTTGGGCCCTGAGTTCTGCCTGCAAGGCATTCATTTCTTCTAGAGACCACTGCAAATGTATTTATTAAAAGAGTTATCCACACCTTTAAGGAAAAACAACAGTGAATTTGAGTTTTGATTCATGATTACAGTAAATTTCATGAGCATAAAGGAGCAAAAAGACACTGAATGATCATTTCCCTTTATATTTACAATAGCACATGTTTCTATTCACATTTACTTGATAATCAATTGACTAATAAAGGCAGACTGTTCAATCGGATGTATTGGATGAATTGATCAAAACCTGATTAAATAATAAACTCCAAATTGGACAGTCAAAAGAAACACATATTGCTTTACTGCCATTTAAAACCACCATGAGTGATTAAAATACACAAACATGTGTTGAAAGGACTAATTGTGTAAGTTCTCGTCATTTTCATGAAACTGGATGCAAACTTCAGCATAATGTAAATGGTACTGAGACACAAACGCCTGTCTGGCTCTTAGTCACTTATCTTTTCATCGTGTACTGATGTGGCCTCAAGCTGGTGGGCAGCGCCGAGCTTCCTGTCTGTAGGCCATCTGTAGAGTCTCTTAATATCATAAGTGGGTGTTCAGAGAGCAGAGCCGATTGATTTGTCTGCTGGTAATGAGCCATTTCACATGAATGGAGGCATAAGGGACGGTAACACGGGCCAGGTGTTTATGTTTCTATGTGGGCGGTCTGCTGGCTGCAGGATTTCTCATGGCGGCTTTGAGGTTTCCCTCAGACTGTACAGACGACAGATATTAAATGGTTAATGCTAATGTTTTATGTGAGGTTGATGCTAAAAACAATTTGCATGTAAATAAACGGTGTTAGAATAGATACAAGTAAATATCAGGCAGAAGAATCTATTTTATTGACAGCAGAAACATTTGCTGAATCGATGTTTCTAATGGTGCTCAATAGCCTAATATTTAAGTAGCGTTCATAGCCAATAAAGCAAGATCCTTTATTCATGCTGCATTTAATGATTGACTGTGTTTTACCTGTGCAAAAGCTTCTTGCCTTTGTTTTACAACCTGCAAACATCTTCTAATAACTGAGCTCAGTGTATGAAATCTGAAATCCTAAACGTCCTGCCGTTTTATTGTGCTGACACGATTAGAAGTAGATCGGCGGAGAACTCTGTGTTGTCAAGGAGGCTCATGAAGAGAAGAAACAGTCTCTGGAGGTGATAAAGCAACAGATACGTCATGTTGACATCTGCAACAACGGCCATGAGACCAATCAGAAAATCTTAGCACAAAGATATCACGCTCCACGTGATATTTACCTAAGCTGCCAGCGGAAACTCCAGATTAAACGAAAGCAATATGCTGAGGCAAACTGCCGTTTTATCCTCCTGTGTGGAGAGATTGGCATCAGATGTGCTGGAGAAGACATTTTAGCTTCATATGTTGTTGTAGAATGCCTTCTCCAGGTGAGGGACGAGGTCCTGCCTCAAGTAGAGGAGTTTAAGTATCTCAGGGTCACAAGTGAGGGAAAGAGTGAGATCGATAGGTGGATTGGCGCTGCATCTGCAGTGATGCGGGCGTTGTACTGGTCTGCCGTGGTGAAGAGAGCTGAGCTGGAAGGTAAAGCTCTTGATCTACATTCCTACCTTCAACTATGAACACAAGCTTTGGGTAGTCACCAAAAGAATGAGATCGCGGATACAAGTGGCCAAAATGAGTTTTCTCCACAGGGTGTCAATCTCTTAGAGATAGGGTGAGATGCTCAGTGGTTTGGGAGGGGCTCGGAGTAGAACCTCTGCTCCTCCACATCAAGAGGAACCAGTTGAGGTAGCTCTAGCATCCATAGGATGCCTCCCTGGTGAGGTTTTTTGGGCACATCCAACTGGGAGGAGACCCAAGGGAAGACCCAGGACACGTTGGAGGGGCAATGTCTCTCGGCTGGCCAGGGAACGCCTTGGGATTCCCCCAGGAGGAGCTGGCCCAAGTGGCTGGGGAGAAGGAAGTCTGGGCCTCTCTGCTTAGCCTGCTGCCCCCGCGACCCGACCTTAGATAAGCGGAAGAGAATGGATGAATAGATGGATGTTGTTGTAGAAGGAAGTTTGTGCCATTTATATAAATTAAATCTCTTCCCTAATTTTGGATTCCAGACTGTTGATCTCCATCTTTGTTCTGGACGTATGTGACGACTGGGAGACGGCTTGACCCGCGACGGGACGGCGGGCAGCCTGATCTGCTGCCACAACACAGACCCTGGAAAGCCTCATCTCCATCCGTCTGCTGTTTTCTGTCAACCAAACGTGTGCCAAACACACACACACACACACACACACACACACACACACACACACACACACACACACACACACACTCGTTGACCTTGTTGGTATAAAATGAGATGTGATTTTGGTTTAACTTGTACAGATGAGGACTGAGATCACGGGTGTTGACGAGACTTTCAGGGAACAACGCAAAATTCATCTGTGAATCTTTATTTATCCTGCGAGTGAGCCAGTATGATCAGTATGGTGACTTAATGTTAACATAAAAACAAAACCAAGGCAGCTGCTATGTTGACACAGTCTCAGCTAAACCTGGAGTGTTAATTGGTGTTTTCATTCTGCTGTCGCCTTTTACGTCTCATCCTGGTGTGTACGCAGAAGTTAAACGATCATCAGGTGTCATTTTGACTCGAACCAACAGGAATCATCAGACACACTCTTACTGTAAATATGTTTGAATTATCATATATATGTCGTTGCTTTAAAGAAAAGCCTTTATACTTCCTAACTACTGTTTTTGTGTTACCGAAGTACTTCAGATTGTTAATTGTTATTACAAAAACTAGCATTCTGGACTTGGCAGGGAAATCACATTATCCAGATGAGTAAAGTAGGAATCACATTTAACAGTTAACTGCATTTAATGTGTTTTAGCTCAAATACTATCAGTTTTCAATATCTGATTCGTGATGTGGATCTAATTATAGGAAAATTAAGACTCTTGAAAGCCTAACTCCACATTTTCTTACATGAGAAACTGCAGATAATTTACAGAAAGAACGTGAGTCTCAGTTAGCCACAATGCAACAGTAAAAGTTGTGTAGAAGCTGCAACTTTTATTAAATTGCCATTTTACTCACTTTATTTTAAAAAAATTGCGCAGGAAGTCTAAAAAATGAATAGATTTCCTTTATAACCACAGTAAAAAAAAAGTGGACATGTTTCAAACTGAGCTTTTTCATAAACCCATAAAACAACCTGATTAAAGAACATTCGACTTGCAAGATTAGGGAAAGCCAGGGGCTGCATACCACTCTTGCAGCTGTAAAACCTTTAGAAAGCAGAACTCCTTCTAAATGGAATGCAGCCGTCCTTAACACCCCCGTGCACAAGTCATAATATTTGCACTCAGATACGTCTCTAGACGTGCTCCAGATTAAAACCTGCAACTCATCTGATCATAACCCGTTTGATTCCCCCTTTTTTTAATTTAAGCAAAAATCTGAGAATTAGATGTGGTCCTACAGGAGCAGATTGAGCTCATGCAGCAGGTCTATGACATCGATCGAATAGAGTGCTGTAATTTTCTCCCACTCTTCGCCCCCAGATCCCACTTAATAGCCGTATATCAGATGAGTCTGACACAAGACTGTCAAATCAATTACATGATGTCTGAGTCACATCGCCGGGCATGCTGGGAAACGACACAGAGCAGAACATCGTGTAGCGTGGAAACAGGAGAGCATTTTGAAAATCCTAGAGCGGTTTCAAACAGATAAGTAACACAAAAGTATTAGAGAAGGTGTAAAAGCTTCATTTTTTAGACATCCGGACTTTTCTACTCCAGCTGTATATTCCACTATAGTATCTACTATAGTACATGCTAGTAGGACAGAAACTATAGTACATACTGTGGTTAGTTTCCTCAATCACGTAACAGTTTTAATATAAAGTGACACATTACAACAGTATATAAAATAAACAGTATATCATGATTAATACTATATAGCCTAGATATCTATATTCTCTTTTATAAAGTGCCTCATTTTTGATTGTAGCTGTGTTGACACAGTTGATCTGAAACTAGGTTGTGAAAATGGGGTCAAAATACAAAAAGTGTGTTTTTTCTGAGTAAGAATCTGTGACAGAGCAGAAACTTCACATTGCTGCCACTCACTGGAGATCAGACTGCCTTGTCCCAAATATGAACGTTCAACTTTTTTTTTCAGTGCCTGATGCTTAACACACACACACACACACACACACACACACACACACACACACACACACACACACACACACACACGCACGCACGCACACACACACACACACACACACTTTTGCTTGGTTTTGTTGAGAAAAAAGAAAAAAAAAGTTTCTTGCCCTGTGATTGGCCCACGTCCAACCCTCATGTCCTTAACTACCAAAACTCCTTGTTGATCGTGTCTGACGGGGAAACCTCTGACAGATGCAACAATTTAAATGATTCAGATAATAAACTTGTATAATTCTCCAGTGTGTGTAGATTTTAATGTCTGATCCTGTTTATATGACGTCTATTTTAACTTTCCGTGTTTTTAAAAGCCCTGTAAATAAAAGAACTCAGTGTTTGAGTTGACGTTTGGTTTGAGAACAATTTAAACCCAACAGCTGATCTGATGTGTGAACGTTTGTGTGATGATCAGATATTAATTCTGCTCCTGAAACACATGAACATGTCAGTTTTCTCTCATTTATTACCGCTTCTTTTTTTGTTGTTTTTTGTTTATTTCTAACATTCTGCAACAAAAAGGATAAAGTTTATGAAAAGACGAAAGACTGAAACCTAAAACTAATTTTTACTTAACCAAAATGTCATAGATTTGAAATCAAATTCAAAAGTCTTTTTTGTTTTCCCAGTAAAATGAAATTGTGTTTTGACTGTTGCCAGAGCCTCTGAGGTTTTGTTGACATTGCTGAAGCTATACATTGATTATGAACATTTTTTGGGCTGCAGATGCATATAAAGGTAAATATGTTACTGTATTTGTGGATGCAATGTCAGAGCGAGACGTTTGCATGCAGGGCTCTGGCTTTTGTGTACAGGGTAAAAACCAAGGAGGCTTTCTTGATGTATTTCAGACACTAGTAGCTTTTCCCACATTTAGATTTATTATGCGTGCTTTCACGCGATTATACATTATAGTATTAAGTTTTAGTTTAAGAGAGTTGTTTCTGTGAATGAACCAGACTAACTAGACTTTTTTAAGTCTAGTCAAAAGATATTAAAAATGACCTTGTTTTTCTATTTGGTGCCAAAAGTTTGACCTTTTATATTTGAGGCCTGTGATCCTGCATCTTGATCACTAAACGAAATATTTAAAAAAAAATGATCTGCTTTTCCACATATTTATTAAGGATGAATATGTATTAAACAAATCTTACCCGTGCACGCTCCTCTTTATGCTAACTATTGACAATCTCAAAAACATCAATTAGCTCCATGTTTTGTTGAGGTGATCTTTTATAATCTCTTTGTTATTACCACAGTGCAACTCTTTTAATTAGGGATTAGTGAGACTCTCTGACTGTACCTCATAATCTCGGTTCCGTTCAGACGCAACAGTTGGTGTGTCAGTAAAACCCCTCGGAGGTTGGTGCAGGAAGAGCGCCCGCGTGAAAACAAAAAACAAACACAGACATGTACAGAACTTTAATACCAAAATGTTTTAATACCATCCCATCCAGATTTGATACAAAAAGCCTCTCATCTTCTGGTCATCAGGACTCTGCTGAGTATTTACTTTGGGTGTGAAGCAGACGCGAGCGCCTTCTGAATATTTTATAGCAGCAGCACACGGTTTAAAGTGCTCAACAGACTCTAAGTGTGGGAAACGATACTGTACGTACAATCAGGATCGCAGCTGTAATTGCAACGGGAGGGCAGCAGATGTATTTTAAAGGAAAGGAGACTACTTTGATAATGATGTAAGATGAACAGGATCTAAAGGGATGTAAAGTTTACTGTGTATAAATAAAGTTTGCTTCAGGAGGGAGGGGCCGGGTGGGCGGGGCTGTGGGGTAAGGGGTTTGTTCTGTTCATGGAGAAATGGATTAAAACAAACTATTGATGATTCTTGTCTGTGATGTAGACAACGTCAACTTTTTTCTTTTGATAAAAGGCAAAATGATATTAAAAAGAAAAACTGTGAATTTTATTGGCCGTGTTTATTTTTTTATATATAATAAAATCTAAACTGAGAACACGAGTCCAGACTGCAGCGGCGTAAGCCTGCAGGTCCGAGGTTTAAAGACTAAGCTCAGGGCACATTTGTTTAATCCCAGGCTACTCTGTTTTTAACAGATGGTATTTGGGCAGAATTAAAGAGGAGAGAAGAAAAACAATAGAGACATCCGTCCAAAAATATCTGGTGTGTGATAAAACCAGGAAAGAATTCCAATCAGTTTATAACAAATCTTATTTATTCAAAATGCTGTTGACATGTTATATTAAGACATTAAAGTGACAGGGTGTATTTTTCCTGGTGATAGGGGGCAGTAGATACCTAAATCATTGCAATCAAGCAGTAATTTTGTGTTGGAGTAAGACCGTACCAACATCAGGGTCAAAAAGCCCTGGGGAGGGCAAACTTTAGCAAAATTACGAGCACATCAGACTCCCTTTCATCACTGACAATAAGTGAGGAGGTAAATGTGTAAAACAAAACATTTAAGAATGACAAAAGTTTTGTAACTGTTTGTTACAAATGAGTAAATGCATTTTGTCCTCATGGGCTTCCGTAGAAGGAAACATGACATCTAATATGGCGTCACCCAGAGACTTAGACCCGCTCCATGTATTTTAGACTTGATTTTTATAGTTATATGTTACAAAGCCGCCACTATTTTTCAACAACTCTGCTTCATTTCATTCATTTTCAACAATATTTTGATGGATATTTCCAGAAATTTAGCATTTTTGACGAATACGAGCATGAAACGAGGAAAAACTCGTAAATATCTGTAATCGTGCTGAAGGAAAATCTTCATTGGGCAACTGACTGTCTTCACGCTCTGTGATTGGTCAGTCACATAGAGCATCCACCCCTCCCTACACACAAAACTCTGCAGCCGGGAGCTCACTCCGGCCCATCCACGCACACACACAAGACAGTAACTGATCCCTCTGTGCTTGCTTCACTGTTGCTCACTTTTCTTCAGTACTCCATAGGTTTTCTTCAGCTCGGTATATTTAAAGTTACTTTTTTTGTAACGTACGTGGTGCATTTGACAAGACAGAGCTGAAAACAGCTCGTGCTGCGTCGGTCACTGCCTCTGCTCCGCTCGGGTCGGGGTCGTCATTTGCATTTTTTTACTGTTTAGGCTTCGGAACGAGCCTCCGCGCCGAGAGAACAAACATCTCAGCTCTGAAGCCGATCTTCACCCGCATACGTCACACGACACCTGATCAGGAAGCAGAAAATCCGGTGTTAGGAGATCATTTTGGGCTGTTCCTTTAAAAAAAAAGTGAGGAGCAAACCGGAAAAGCTTCTGCCGATCACAATTCCACAACGGATTATGAAAGAACGGATAACACGTGTCAAGTCCTGCACTCTTTTGTGCCTTCCCACTTGAGGGATAAACATCCACCCAGAGTTGAGGAACTGGATTTCACTCAGAGACCGAAACGATGCTTTACTTTTTGCTTTTATGTTTATTTTTCAGCATGTCAGCACGGGTCAGGTCAGGTGAAAAACCTTCAAACAACCAACATATACCCTTAAATTAGTTTTACATAGTTTTACATCATTATTTTTAGCATTAACTTTATACAGCCTTAACAAACATCAAATAATTATCAATAATACATCTACTATTGAAATCTAATCACAGAACCTAAAAATGGACAAACCCTTTTGGGAGCAGATTTATCACCACATGAAACATTAAGAAACCCACCACAAACAATTTGCTACAAGCATTTTCTGATTCTATAAATAACGAAACAAAGTAATTATGTCACTACTTGGCAAATAACCACAAAGTTATGGTGAAACCAAACAAATCACCCAGAATCTCAATTGTTTGGGACACGCCTAGACAAACAATCAGGTCAACAGTTTCTTATTTAATCAGCAGCAAAGTCCATACACAACCATCATATGTTATAAATTTATCTTACCGGCTGCCTCTCTGATATTCGTAGATGTATTTAGTTCTGAAGAGACTTTCTGAATGACTGACTCAGAACACCATGCTCTCTGGTAAAGTTACCTCTCGGAGAGTGGTGCATCACCTTTATTGTCCCTGTGGAACCCCTTCTGCTGAAGATGGTTCCTACTCTGAAAAAATCAAAGCTTGACTTGACACCTCCTACACGATCCTTCCATAATATCCATGGGAGGATCGTCTGTTTGGTGATTATTCATTTGGATTCAATGTTCTGTTTGTTCTTCAACTGGTAACAGGCCGATGAGCCTTCGAACATCTCTGTGTAGGACAATGGGCATCGTTTGCTCCTTTTCCTTTAATTTGTCTTCGTTTCACGTGCCTTATGATGGGGGTGCAGTAGCTAGGAGAGACTTGAACTTCAACATCCCTCACAACGTCTTTACTGTCTGGATTTACTCCAATGACTCGTCCAAGCTTGGACTGCCCTCTTAGTGCATTTTGGTCACTTAGCCAAACAATATCACCAACTGCAACATTTCTGTGGAGAGTGTGCCACTTGTTTCTCACAAAGAGGTTAGGACCAGCAAGCTGGCTCCAATTCTTCCAGAACTGTGTCACGGTTTCTTGCATTTTCCTTAGTCGACTGTAGGGATACGTAGAAAAGTCAAAGGTTTTAAAATCCCCACTCTGAGAAGCTTGGCCGAGGAGAGAGTTGGGTGTTACGTACTCTATGCAATACTCTCAGCTTTGTGTCCTTGCACCAATTGGGCGCTCATTTGTGAGATTTGCTGCAATTTGTAGGGTTGTTTGGAACTCACTGTAACTGAGTGAAGAGTCTTTGCCAATACTTTGAAGGGCTCTTTTAACAACTCGTACGGCAGCTTCTGCGGCTCCATTTCAATATGGCGAATCGGTGGGAAGAATTTTCCACACCCACTCGGTTTCTTGCTTGACTGCATAGTCCTCCAGATCCATTTTGTTCATGCTGTCTAGGCACTGGTAAAGTTCTTTCAGAACAGGTCTTGCCCCGACAAAGTTAGTTCCAAGATCGGACTCAACTTTCTTTGGGTGCCCTCGAATTGCAGTGAAACGCTGATAGGTCATGAGGAAACTTTCAGATAACAGACTGCAACGTCAACATGAATGGCATGACTAGCCATGCAGCAGAATTCAACACCCCAAACCTTCATGGGCACTCTTTTCTTGATGTCATCTTTTACTTGGTAAGGGCCAAAGAGGTCAATGGAGGTGAACTCAAAGGGTGTCGCTGGTTCACTTCTTTCTGTTGGCAAATCTCTCATAACTTGTTGACAGGCTCTTGCTTTTGCCTTTCTGTAGATTATGCAAGCATAGACAATCTTTTGGACAAGTCTTCTTCCTCTCACAACCCATGCCGTTTTCCTCATCCTTAACAGGGTCCCTGTCACTCCATCATGGGCCTTGTTGTGAGCTTCACGGGCTAACAAGGTAGAAACCCAAGCATCATAAGGCAGGATGGGAACTCCAAGTCGATCAGTTTTGAAGGATTGGACTCTTCCACCACAAATGTTGTTTTGCCATGGAGGTATTTAATTCTTCATATCGAAGAGCAGCGATCCTCATTGACCTTGCAAAAAGTGTCTTCGACATGTGGGCTGAGAAAACACACTCTTCAAATAATGCAGGGTGTGTCCCACCAACCACATTTGCCAGAGGGCCGTCCCACAGCACAAGGTCTCCGACAGCCTTCACCCTCTGTGGAGCAAGTTGACCTTCTCTGTGACTGGTGAGCAGACTTATCTCCTTTGGTCTCACAAACTTCCAGTGGCACATCTGGGAAGAACTTTTTTAGTTGCTCTGGGGATACATGCTTGTGAATATGTGCTATGCTATCAATTCCATAGCATATCATTTGATGAGATATGAAACTGCCTTTAGAGGTTTTCATCCTGATCTTTAGGATATATCGTTTCATCTCCACTTGAATCTTCATGCTTCTAACTCCATGAATGACATGTGTGATTTCCTCACTTCTGAGATTCAGCTTCTGTGCAGCCTTGTGGGTTATATAGTTTGTATCAGATGCTAGATCAATGAGTGCACCAATTTTTTGCCCAGCATTAGCTGTAACTTCTAGGAGCATCACGATCCCTGGCAATTCTTGCAACCCACTCGCCGTTAAGAGGTCTGATTGGTCTGTCAAGGTACTGAAAGCTCTAGATGCAATATCGGAAAATACATCTCTGCATTGTTTCTCATGTTCAGGTGAAAGTTTCTTCAGGAACTCTTCTTGCTCACATGTGTAATTCCTTATGCTTTCATCTTCCTTTGTATGCTCTCTTCTCCATCTTTGACCTACATCATTTTTCTTCACCTCTGTCTTAGGGCACAGATAGTAGTGATGATCAGGGGTTTTCCCATCTTTGCAACTCTGGCTTCTGTGTAAGTAGTCGGGCTTGCAGTATTGGCTGCCATCATGGACTTCCAGACACCTTTTGCATGTCCCCAATTTACTTATTGCAGCTTTTCTTTCTGACAGTTTTAATGTACGGAATTGCTTGCAGAAATAAAGTTTTCTTTTGTGGCCTCCATCACCACAAACCACACAACCTGGCTTGTAACTGTTGGCTGACTTTGTTCGGGTGTATTTCAGATCAGGTCTGGTGTCCTTTCTGGCCTGCTCTTCATCCCGCAGTTGCTCTAGCTGCTCGTATATGCTTTTTTTGCCCTTTGAGAAATGCCAAAAGACCGTCAAATTGTTTATCTGGAACCACAACGTTGTCAGCTGCATAGATTAGCCACTCTTTTTTAAGCACTTCTGGAAGCTTACTTTCTACGGACTTAGTTTCAAGAGGGTTTCTGGTGACACCTGTGTTCCCAAGGTCTTTCAAGTCTTGGAGTGCTTTCTCTACAGTTTGAATTAATTCCACAATTTTCCTTGGCTGATGACCTTTGACTGCTGGCAATCTTTGCAATTCTTCCACTATTTCAGTGGCAATGGATGCTTCATTTCCAAACCGGTTCGCTACGATACAAAAGATGTCTTCTGCAGTATTGTACATGGTGAGACGAAGTTCTCTTATAACCTTGTCCTCAATGCTGTTCAATAATTGGACCTTTTTCACCTCTTTGGACCCAGTTGGTTCTCCTTGTTGCTGTAGAACTTCCCAATCCTTTTTCCACCTATGGAAATCACATTTGTTTCCAGAAAATTTGGGAAGAGATGGTTTGAATTTTATAACTGGGACAAGATAATTGCATTTGTCAGACTTTGTTTCTCAGTATGATCTTTTGTTCTTGTTTGGATGAAATCTGCTTTTCTTGAAACCAGTCTAGGGATGAGGAGTTCAAGCTTTTGGAGATGACGCTGCAGGTCCTTCTGCTCTTCAGGAGGAATCCATCTTTTCCGTCTCCTATGAACCTCCCTTGCTGTCCTCATCAAACCTTTCAGGTGATTGAGGGTGAACTCATATGCTTCCTGCTTTGTATCAGGCTGTACATCAGCTGCATGCTTGCACTCTGTCTGTGCTGCTTGCAAAGCTGTAGACACCAATGATTCCAAAGTTTTCCCAAAGAGTACTCTGGATCAGACTTTTAACTTCATTCAGTTTCTTCTCACATTCATTTGTAGTCTTTTCCAAATCATCTTGCTGCTGTTGTGTTAATGACACTTCTTTATCTGTGACCAACTCCAACTCTAGAAGGAGAGCAACTTCTAGATCTTCATTTGCTGCCATGACCTTCTCAGCCTCTGATGCGAGTTTGTCAAAACTATCTTTTGATGGTTCCTACTCTGGTAAAAATTCAAGCTTGACTTGACAACGCTTGAAACACGCGGATTCTTCCTGATGTAAGAGGTGAGTCTCCGCTTTGTTTTGGTTGTTTTGGTGTCGATATCAACCTAGCGCGCAACATTCAGTGACTCGTAAAAAAATAGTAAAAACATTGAGAAACGCTGGCAGGGAAGGCCTTTAGCGATCAGGAAATGGCTGGCAGTGAATGAGTTAAGTTACGGGGCACGTGCCCCCCAACCCCCTCACCACATAAAGGCTGGCCGCCCCTGGTGCCACCCCTATACTGAGACAGTACAACATCTATGACATATAAAAAATGAAAACATAAAATCTGAAACATATAAACAATAAAATATCTAATGCAAGATGACATGCTCACAGTGAAGCTCAAATGTCTGATTGTAAGTGAATGCAGCACAGCTGCAATCAGCGGTCTCCATCTGCAGGAGTTAAGCTCTTGATGAGAAAAGAGAAATAATAACTTATTACAACGTCCGGTTGCTGTTGACTCATCGAAGTTCTGGCTAAACTATTTTTTTTTTTGTTTTGTTTCATGGCCCAAGAGGACGTTATTGATGTAAATGCGGAGAAAACTTTGGTTAAGTTGCAGGATAGATGGTTTTCTCGTTTGTCTGCTCCTGGCCACAGGCATAAGGAGATAGAAGCCCCAGTGTCCCACAGGACAGGTAAGTGGAAAGGTTTTTAATGCAGTCAGGAGATCCACCAGCTAGAGATGTTGTTATTAAATCCAAGTCCAGCCCACAGATTCCTGCTGGTATTTATTTATTTTCATTTTAATCTTTCATTTCAGGCATTTGGCATTCACTATCTAGGTGACAAACCTCCTCCAGAATAAATAAACATTTTAAATAATGAACATTAGTATTGAATGCCTGAAAAGGAGTGGGAAGAAGAAGACTTGTTTAATCCCACCCATTTACACACTTATTTCCTGTATGCTTCACTGCTATTTTCATAATGTATCGTTTACATGTGCCACCCTTGTTCAAATTTGCCCCCCAAATAAAATTCTAGACACACCCCATCACACCAATAACATGTTGAATTAAAACGATGAGGAAATGACTTTCAATAAGTCATCTGGTTTTGTTTGAGTCTCTATCAACAGAGGGGTGAACCACAGTTCTACTTAAGTAAAGGAAGAAAATATTCCATCAGACCCCTGTAACCGTGGATCTTGAAAGGTAATAATGCATGAAGCAAATTAAAGAGCTGAGAACACAGAATTCCCTGCAGCTGCATCAAGAACAGAACATTCTGAGATGTCTCTGGTTTCAACTGCATTAAAGGCATGCAGTGCTGAATATTTCAAAGGTACTACTGAAAACGTGTGTGTGAAGAAAAACACCAAAACGACCATTATTTACTTTTTAGTCTCAGTGTAAACTGATATATTTAAAAGACTGCAAGTAGCATAAATAACGACTGTCAAGGCTTTCTTATTGCGTTAAAAACACAGCTTTACATGAAAACCCTTTTCCTGTATGCTTAGAAGTTAATAGCTATGTGTTAATAATGCCTGTCTTGAATGGTAGCGCCCTCATTAGAAGACAACAGCGGGGGGCGCTGCACAATCCCTCGCGGAGATTACGTTTTATTCCAAGAGCATCTGGCTGCAGACATCAGCTGGCGTCTTTGCCGTGACAGGAAATGACGTATCCGGAAAAACAAGTGTCATTACCTTCGCCGGAACTCATTGCCTTTGCCGGAAGTAGTTTTTTTTTCGGGTCATTACCTTTGCCGGAAGTAGTTTTTTTTCTTGAATACGCTTTATTGACAAAGCACAAAAGTAGTTTGGATTTGTCAAAACCATACCGTGTCGCTTTTCTCTTCGATTTGTACACATTTAAGAGAAAAATTACACGGTGGGTCATTACCTTAACCAGAAGTCATTACTTTCACTGGAAGTAGTTTTAAAAAAAACAAAACTTACCGGAAAAAGCTTTTTATTTCGGATTTTTTTTTTCTCTTCAGATCTGGACTGGCAAACTTAAGTAACGTTGTTACCTGCGTTGCATGAAAATTGATTAAATCCCTTTGTTCTTCAGACAGGGAATTTTTATGACAGTAGCACATACATACATACATACATATACATATATATATACACACACACACACACACACACATATATGTATATATACACACACACAATAAAAGGCTGTAAAGTGAATTAAAAAAACATATGGATAAAATGAGAACACGTTAAACTAAGACTTTTCAAAATGTGCAAACACAATAGTACTGGCTAAATATTCAGTTTTATTGTTAAGCCCAAGATGAACTTTTGACCTACACCAGTTGCTAAAGTACAGGACTCCCAGAAGCAGTGAAAAACATTTCAGCAACACTCCTCTCTCACCAGCAACAAAAAGTTACTAAATATCCATAACACTGTCCTATTGTGTATCACAGCAGCTCATTGCAACAGAATTTAACTACTACAGCTGATAACTATTTAGCTAGTTGGTATTTATTTTGAGTGAAAGACAATAAAACCAAAGAAACACTTAATTTCACAACCATTTTATTTTGGGTACAAATGAATTTGCTGAAGCATGGCTTTCTCAGCTGCATATCGATTCATCCCCTCCCATTTTTCCAACACTTTTATTGTTACCTGAAAAACATGCAGGATTACTTCATCGTCGTCGTCTTCCTCCGCTTATCCGGGTCTGGGTCGCGGGGGCAGCATCCCAACTAGGGAGCTCCAGACCGTCCTCTCCCCGGCCACCTCCACCAGCTCCTCCGGCAGGACCCCAAGGCGTTCCCGGACCAGATTGGAGATGTAACCTCTCCAACGTGTCCTGGGTCGACCCGGGGGCCTCCTGCTGGTAGGACATGCCCGAAACACCTCCCCGGGGAGGCGTCCAGGAGGCATCCTGACCAGATGCCCAAACCACCTCAACTAACTCCTTTCGATCCGGAGGAGCAGCGGTTCTACTCCGAGTCCCTCCCGGATGTCCGAGCTCCTCACCCTATCTCTAAGGCTGAGCCCGGCCACCCTACGGAGGAAACTCATTTCAGCCGCTTGTATCCGCAATCTCGTTCTTTCGGTCGTTACCCAAAGCTCATGACCATAGGTGAGGATTGGGACGTAGATTGACCGGTAAATCGAGAGCCTGGCTTTCTGACTCAGCTCCCTCTTCACCACGACAGATCGGCTCAGCGTCCGCATCACTGCAGACGCTGAACCATCCGCCTGTCGATCTCCCGATCCCTCCTACCCTCACTCGTGAACAAGACCCCGAGATACTTAAACTCCTCCACTTGAGGTAGGACCTCTCCCCCGACCCGGAGTTGGCAAGCCACCCTTTTCCGGTCGAGAACCATGGTCTCAGATTTGGAGGTGCTGATCCTCATCCCAGCCGCTTCACACTCGGCCGCGACCCTACCCAGCAAGAGCTGAAGGTCAGAGCTGGGTGAAGCTAGGAGGACCACATCATCCGCAAAAAGCAGAGACGAGATTCTCCTGCCACCAAACTCTGTTAAGGATTACTTCATACACTGTCAAATGTTTTCGAAAAGTAACTTTTATACCAATCACTGCTGAAGACTGCTTTGTACCTCTGGAACAAGGACATCAAACACCAAGTCCAGAAACTGGAACTCTCTTCTTTATTAGTTTATCTATTCCTGAGCATGAACCAATCCGCTCCGTCAGCTCATCAACCTATAAAACACGTTAACATAAAAATGAACAAAACGTTCCTCTCAGCATTAGACAACGGACCCAGGTGGCCCACTGACCATGCATCCACATAAATAAATGTGATGCAGCTTATTGTAAGTCAGTATACATTTACCTGTGCATCAGCAAAGTGGAACATCAGTGGCTTTAGTCTTTGCTTTAATTTAAGCGAGACACCTGGATTGTGCCACAGATACATGAGGCCAGACTTCACTCCACCGCTGCAGAGATCCTTATACACAGTCTGAGTAGAGACAAGAGTTAAAAATAAGCAACATTACCACAGATAACAAGAGATTGCATTATCCTATGTCCAATTTTAGAGTCTTAATTTATTATAATTAAACATTACCTTGACTTCACCATCTGAAATCACTGCCTGGGTTCCATTTTTCAAAGCCTCGATTGTCCTGTAATTAAGATAAAAATACATCTTATTGGCAAATGAAGAATACAAGCACATGTAAGGAGTTTTGTCAGTGTCACTTGAAGAAGTCCGATATTCATTTTAGATCTATATTTAAGGCCTGTAACTCCTGAATGATTTGCAGCTACATGTGCTTAAATCCGGTAATATTAATATAAACCAAACCCGATCAAAGCAGTCAGTCAAAAATATCTATTTTTTATAAGGATAGGATTATTCTGAAACACAATCAGAAGGAGGGCGGCATTAATTAGAGAAGCGGCTACTATTTCAAAGTTATTGTACCTGTTGCAGGACACCTGATTTGTGCAACCACAGTAGAATGACCCAGCACACCACACACAATAACTGAAAAATATTTAGAGATATTGAAAGCTAAGCTTGTCCAGAAAATACATTTTATTTCTGGGTGCACAGGACCAGTTCCAGTGTGGGCCAGATGCTGAAAAATAAATTCATAAATCTGTCTTTTTGAAGTTTCACAAATCAGAGGAAGGTTTCACAAATCACAAACTATGTTTTATGCATTCCTACGAGCCCAGAATAATCTAAAACAGGTTTGAAGAGTGTATGTGTTGTAGGTTTTGAGCTAGAGCAGAATAAAAATGGTCAGAGTAGAGAAAAATTGGGTGTATTAGCCCTTTAGCCATTTCCCGAATCGGAAGCTAACTTTAGCCTCGTATGAAAACTAGTGATTGAAACCACTTACAAATCTCTGAAAATCTACGCTTTTTAATTAAAAAAGGGTATTAATAACGTTTCAGTCAAGTCAGTATTAGAAATCGTGGTCTTTATATCATATCTAAATTATATATAAAGTTAAAATGATTACTTTAACTGTTTTAACAAACAGGGAGACCAGAAAAATCAAATAGCTAAGTTAAAGCTAAGCTACAATTGCTGATAGCTTTATTGATGTAGCTTTTGTGTTAGCTTGTGAACTCCCTGCATTCATTTTAAGACTGCGTGTTAATATTGATACAATTAGCTATGAAACACGGTGCCTTTGCAATAATTCTCTGGTAAAGCTTTAAACGCTACAGTGCCTACATTTAAGAACTAAGAACGGTTGCAACAATTAGTTAATTTCATCCTTATCTTTCTTTCTTTATCTATCATCCTTATCCTTACCTTTCCTCAATTGAAATCCGCCGAGTATGGTTGAAACAAAAACAACGTAGCGGCCGCCAAAAAAAGACCAACTTCCTGCCGAGGTCTTTTTTTTTTTTTTTTTTTTTTTTTTTTTTTTTTTTTTTTTTTTATTTAGTAAATTTACAAACAAACATGGCACCTTGACAATGTTAAGTTCAAAACTTAAATTCAAAAGGAGCAGTTAATATAACATTTGTAAGTATCCAGTAAAACAGAACAACAAGAGACAAAAGAACATGAAGAACAAGTACAGCTTTCAATGAGGGTACAGCATATATCATACAGAATTATGAAATCACTTTGGAAGTTCAGCTAACATGTTATATAGATTTTCACTATATTTGTTGAGTTGTTTCAGGGATTTTAAATATAATTGAAATTCTATTAAAAAAACATTGAAGACAGGGGATGATTGCAAAATTCGTTGTTTATGGATAAAAAATTTGGCTAAACAGAGGATGATATTATAGCAGAGTTCTTTATCTTTATTATTGAATATAATCCCAAATATTATCATATCTTTAGTGATGTGAACTGGGAGTGGTATTTTAGTTCTGATCCACATCTCTAGCTTTTTCCAGAACAATTGTGTTTTCTGACATTCATAAAATATATGATCTATAGTTTCTATGTGATTTTCGCAAAAAGAGCAGTTGTTGCTATCAATATTAAAACGAGCTCTTAACAACTCTTTTGAAGGATAGATTGCATTCATTATTTTAAAGTGGGTTTCTTTAGCTTTCGGTGGTATAGGTAATTTTAGGTAGATAGTTCTTATTTTCTCAACAGATATTTTATCAAATTTGTAAATTATGTTATTTTTGTTTGTTTTTCCAGGAAAAAGAGATTCATTTAAGGCTGATCTTATTGTAAGATTGTTGCATTTTCTGTCAGTTAACAGAAGACCTTTAATAGATAAGATAGGAAGGATTGGAATAGAACATTGATGTTTTAGATATTCTTGGGCTTGGATGATAAACTGTTTTGGAAGTGCATTATGTAACCTGTTAAAGTCAAGCTCAGAAGCCTTAAAATTGTATCTTCTGCAGAAATTGTCATAATTCAAGAGCTGACCATCTACATCCATTAAGTGTATAATAGACCATATATTGTTATCTAACCAATCTTTATAGAATAATGATTTGTTTCGGTGCAATATAAATTGATTGTTCCAAATGATTATAGAGTGTGGTGAGTAGTTATGTACATATATCATTTTCCAATACAATAAAATTTGTTTATGGAACTCTGAAAGTTTAATGGGGAGTTTGTTTATATTGTAGTCAGTTAGGAGAAGAATTTTTAAGCCACCAATTTTGTTAAAGATGTAATTGGGGATACTATACCAAAAGACGTCTGGGTGATTTAACCAAAATTTTAACCAGTTAATCTTTAGGGTGCCATTAAGACATTCAAAGTCAATGGCCTTTAAACCTCCATCTTTTATTTCTTTAGTCATATGAGCCTTTTTAAGGTAGTGTGGTTTGTTTCTCCAAATAAAGTTAAAGTTTGTTTGATTTATTTTTTTAATTAGGTCGTTTGGTAAGGCAAGGTTACAGGTTGGGTAAACTAATCTTGATAGACTTTCCATTTTGGTGAGATAGATACGACCTAGAATAGAAAGGTCACGTTGGAGCCACAGGTTAAGTTTAGAATTTCCTTCTTTAAGTTTATTTTCAAAGTTTAAGACTGAATTAAGTTTAGGGTTTTTGTTAATGGTCACTCCTAGATATTTAACCTCAGATTTTATAGGGATATTATGTATTTCTTTTAACACTGTGTCGTGAATTGCTAGAAGTTCACATTTTTTTAGATTTAGGTTCAGACCTGAGGCCTCAGAGAAGAGTTGAATCTTTTGGATGGCTATAGAAATTTGTTTAGAATCCTTTAAAAAAAGCGTGGTGTCATCTGCAAGTTGACTTATAATTAGATCAGTGCCTAGAACATTTAATTTTGCAATGTTATCACAGTTTTTTAAGTACAATGCCAACATTTCGGTAACCAGAATGAATAGATATGGTGAGATTGGGCAACCTTGTGGGATTCCAACATTAATATTAAATCTAGGGGTGGTGTTTTTTGGTAGGATGACACAGCTGTTTATGTTGTCATATAGGCCTTTAATTAAGTTGATAAAGTTGGTACCAAAACCCAGGCGTTCTAAGACTGAGAAGATGAACTGATGTTCTACAGAGTCGAAGGCTTTGTAAAAGTCTAAGAAAAGTATGAATCCATTGTCAGTAATCAGATCTTTGTATTCAATTAAGTCCATTACCAATCTAATGTTATTATGGATCGATCTGCCTTTTAGAAAACCGGATTGTGATTCACTGACAATATCTGAAATTCCTGACTGGAGGCGTAAGGTAAATATGTAAGTAAGCAATTTATAGTCCGAATTTCTAAGTGTGATGGGTCGTCTGTTTTCAATATTTCTTGGGTCTTTGCCTGGTTTGGGGATAGATATGATGATGCCTTGTCTCATCGTGGGTGGAAGAGTAGAATTATTAAAGATTTCCGAAAAAACTTCAAAGAGTAAAGGTTTTATGTCCTCCCAGAAGTGACGGTAGAAGTTACCTGTAAGGCCGTCTGGGCCAGGTGCTTTATTAATCGCTAATCTTTTGACTGCCTTATCTAGTTCGCTCATTGTAATTTCCTTTTCACAGGTATTTTGGAAGGAGTCATCTATTTTAGGGATGAAGGAATCAATATGGTTTAGAAAAGCATTAGAATTAGGGGCTGAAAATTTAGAAGTATATAAATTTTGGTAAAAGTTGAAAATTTCTTGTCCTATTAATTTTTCATCCGTGGATTCAACATTATTTATTAGTAAAGAGTTTATAGAATTTCTTTGTTGTCTTCTTTTTTCTAGGTTACAGAAATAAGCAGTGTTTTTCTCACCTTCCTCAATCCATTTGGCTCTCGATCTAATGAAGGCTCCTTTAGTTTTTTGTATGTACATGTTATCCAACTTTATTTGAAGGGTTAGGACATTTTGCTTGTCTATCTCAGATGGATTAGGTTTATTGCAATATAAGTTTAATTTTTGTATAATGTCTAATTCTAAAACCTGAAGTTCGTTTTTAAGTTGCTTACTAAATGAAATGGAAAGTTGTCTGATTTTGTACTTTAAAAATTCCCATTTAGTGGTTGGACTGTTTAAATCTTTTGAGTTTACAATATCTGTAATAAGTGACTTTATTTTTTTACAGTAATGGTCATTTTGGAGAAGGCAAGAGTTAAATTTCCAATATTTGTTTATCCTATAAGTGTTGTTTTTCGGCTTAATTTTAAGTGATATAAGGTAATGGTCCGTTAGTGGGGCAGCAGATATATCAGAGATGAAGTCATATAATAAAAGTAAGTCATTAGTAATAAGCCAATGGTCGATCCTTGATTTATTAGTTGAATTAAACCATGAGAATTTCTGAGTGACTGGGTTAAGGTGTCTCCATATATCCATAAAATTATGTTCAAAACAGAAGTTGGTAAATAATGGATTTGGGTAGCTTATCTCATATTTAGATGGCCATCTATCCAGAAATTCATCCTGAACAAGGTTGAAATCTCCTCCAATAAGGACATTATTGGTGGAATGTTTGGCTTTTATATGGTCTAACCGTAAACCTATTTCTTCCAGCAATATTTTATTTTGAGTTAAGGTATTATATCCATATATATTTACTAGAATAAAAATAGAATTTTCTATGTTTATGGTAAGAATTAACCAACGGCCAACAATATCATTCTCAATAGAAGTAATTTTACCTCGAAAGTTTTTCAACAAGATGGCAACCCCAGCTGACCTTGAAGAGCCATGAGAAAAAAAGGCTTCATCTCCCCATTGCTTAGTCCAAAAGTTGCTGTCTTCATGTGTAGAATGAGTTTCTTGTAAAAAGGTAAACACAGCATTTTTCCCTTTGCAGAATAAGAAAAGGCTTTTCCTTTTAGTGATATCTCTCAACCCTCTTGCATTGATAGAGATTAACGAAAGTTCGCTGTTTATAATAACCATATAATGAACAAAAAAGAACAATATAGGATGAGCTAACCTAAAGCAATAAGAGAACCTAGGTAGCAATCCCCAAAAACTATAATCTGAGTGAACAACATTTATAACATTTGCGGATCTGTATCCTCATACAACTACAACTACATACATATGTAAATAATCATAAGTGGTCTCATTTTCACTTACACATGTTTATGTTAAACTGGCTAGGGTGTAACCCGCTGTCCATTGATGAAGGCATATGGACCTTTAAAGGTGGTTTTCAGCCCTGCTTTTCTCGCTTGTTCCACCCTGGGCCATACCGCAAGACGTGCTTCACGGTCCTCCTTGGTGAGGTCCTCGGCGAATCGGATGTTGAGCTCTCTGCATGTGGGATGTTGTTTAGTGGATCTCCAAAGTTCATCTCTGTAGAAACGGCTGGTGAATTGTATGATGACTTGTCTTGGGTGATCAGGGTTTTTGGGGCCGATACGGTGAACAGAATCCAGAATGAAGTTAACCCTCTCCTTCCAGCTGGGTTGGATCTTTTTAATGATGTCCGATACACTTTGTCTTGTGTCCTCCTCTTTGTCCTCTTTTAACCCTTTGAGCCGTAGGTTCCATTTTCTTTGGTATCGGTCAAGGTTTGAAGCTTTGTTTTCCAAGTTGTCAACTTTTTTGGTTAACACTTCATTTGTGGTTTTCAGCTGAGTTATTTGCTTTTCCATCTGCTTATTTTTCTCTTTACAGTCTTGAATTTCAGCGCTGTTAAATTCAACCGCTTTGGCAATGTTAGAGATGGAGAGTGTATTTTGTTTGAGGTCAGCGCCAAAGCTTTCCATCATTTTTTGTAGACCTTCAATGGCGGCTAGTAGCGCACTGTTGGATACATTAGAGTCGGTTTCTTCTTCTCCTTTTTGTTTTTTGTGTGATGTTGTGGCTTTGCAGGGTGATGAAAGTGGGTTTTTATTACCTCTTGAGTTGGTGTCCATATTTTCCGAACCAAGGTAGTCGTGAGTTAGCAGGGCTTTGTGAGCTTTGCTGTTAGCTTTAGCCATTTCTTCGTGTTTCACGTATGGCCTCATCCACTCTTGTTTAGCTAATACCAGTACTAGTTGTAGAGGGTAGTTTTATATTCCCGATGAGATTTTTCATTAAACATTAAGTAATAATAGTTCTTAAATTAGACCATTCTTTGAGGTTGCTACCGGAGCTCCTTACAGAACGTCTGCTCCTTCCGCCATCTTGCCTCCCTCTCTCCCTGCCGAGGTCTTTCGCTCGTCGATTTTACGGTAAAAGTAATGACACGCCATCTTGCTCTCGACACGCCAGCTGATGTCTGCAGCCAGGTCCTACTCTTTTATTTTGAAATTTAAAAAAAACGTGAACCGGAAGTTTTATTGGCCAGTTCATGGCGTCATATTAGAGATGTTAAAAGTTTAGAGTATCACTCTGTATTTTTTAACTAACAGTAACCGCCTGTTACAGGTAAAATAAGGAGACGTCGATAAATCATTATAACTGTGTTCTGCAACAGTTTCTACTAATACTGAAGAATCATGCAAGTGTTGCTTTATTATCATTAGCATAATTATGGAGCGCAATCTAAACGCAATTTGGTACCGGGAACTTTGATCAGAGTGAGAGCTCTTCGCAGAAAACCTCTGGATTGTCTTCCTCTGTTTGACATCGTTGATGGTCAAACCATTCATTTACCACAATCGGCGAGGACAGGGACAGACATTGGACATAATGAGATAGCATAAGAAGAGCCGAGTGTGTTTTTCGGATGGTGGAAGCTAGCATGCCGTGGGCTGTAGATGCGTCACCGTTGGTTTCATAGTGGGTCTCGTGCGAGGTTTGTACAAAAAGGACTCTTTAGCTAGCTCTGGTGAAAACAGTAACTTTCTTTATTGTTTGCCAGTCTTTATGAGTTTATTATAGTAAAGTTAGTCTCTCAAATGGAAAAATAATATTTTTAACACTTAGCAATAAATAAATAAATTAAAAAACAGAATTGATCAAATCTCTGCTTTTTTATTGGCTTTTATAAACGTGTCATGAAAATGATAGCACCGTGTCGCCCCCTGGTGGTGCAACAAACGGGTGTATCCCATCGACATATCCATATATCTAATGCTACTCACGTTTCCACCTCAGGTCAAGGGTCACTCTGGCTCTAAAAGTAGAAATACTCTGAATACTCTAATAGTTGAGTCAAGCTGGAAGAAAACAGTCTTGTGAAATACTCCCATGAGTTTTGTGAGTTTTTCCTCTGTTTTTTAAAGGTTTGTGTCAGGTAAAAACATGTAAATGTTTTGAATTATATTTAAGGGCTTTGATTTTCCTTAAAGTCATGTACAGATGGCAGCAGCTGTTGTGTTTTCAACGTTTGTTGTCCAACTGTTGATTCAGCTCTATATGATAATCTGTTTAGTCAGGACAGAATAACAAAAATTTATAAGAGACTTTTTTTTTTATCAGGTTGTTGAGAGGAGAAATCCACTTTTATGACCATGGCTCCCCATCCAGTGGTCCAGGCCATCATTGATCTTACAGCTGGTGCCATAGGTAATTACGTGTCTCTTGTCTCCTAATGTCTACAAACAATATATTTCAAAAAAAATATCCTTTGCTTGTCTATTGTAGGAGTTGGTCAACTGAGTTGTTGTTTTTGGCACCAACAATAGAAGTTATTATCAGCTGCTTGTCCGACACAGTTGGTCATTATGATGACGCTTCTTTTTTTCCGGCTCGTTTCAAGTGATTGTTTATTTTGCAACCGTCTGCAGAGCCCCCTGATCTTTATCTCTCCTTTCAGCTCATGTCATTAGCTTTCCTGCAGGTTTCAGAACCTGAAAGCTCGTTGTGTGCCATGCATAATTCTTCTGTCAATAATTTTGGTGGTATTTTTTTGTTTTTGTTTTGTTTTCTGTTGATGCCGTCAGGGGGAGCTGCATGCGTCTTCAGCGGACAGCCCCTGGACACAGCAAAGGTGAAGATGCAGACCTTTCCCAGGCTGTACCGAGGTTTCATCCACTGCATCGTGTCCACCTACAACCAAGTGGGAGTACGTGGTCTCTACCAGGGCACCACACCAGCACTGATGGCCAACATAGCAGAGAACTCAGTGCTCTTTATGAGCTACGGATTCTGTCAGCAGGTCATCCGCTTTGCAGCTGGGCTGCACCAAGAGGCTGTGCTGAGGTTTGTCACCGAGCCCCTCCTCCCTATCCAAATACAAGCATGTGTCCAGTTTGTGATTGTGTGTCTTCTTATGCATCCCTCTGTATCAGTGACATGCAGAAAGCTTGTGCTGGCTCTGTAGCATCTATCTTCTCATCTCTGGTGCTCTGCCCCACCGAGCTGGTTAAGTGTCGACTACAGGCCATGTATGAGATGGAGGCGTCAGGTAGGATCGCAAAGAGCCATAAGTAAGTGAAGCTTGGATTGCTGCGTGTTTATTTATCAGTAATGTTCCTAAAGATGTATGTCCACATAGTGCCTAAACCTGAAAGGACAGCAACAAGATGTTGGTGTAGTGTGTCTAGTTGTCCAGGTTTTATGACCAATAGGGGTGTAACGGTACGCTAAATTCGTATTCAGTGTTTTGAAGTTAGATCAATTTTCTGTATATTATTATTATATTTATTTATTTCATCTAAAGCGGCTCCTATAGTGAGCAGAACCAGGTGTCATCACAGGCTGCTGATCTAGCATGATGTCTTTAGTTATTTCACAGGGTATTTGTGCAGCTATGAGTGTCACTCTCATACACACCAGTGTTGATGCTCCATGTTTTTATTTCTGCAGCGAGCCTTAAAAACTCACCTCACACCGCCCAGAGCTTCTTCTTTAAACTCGTATTAAATAACGAGCTTCCTCCGCGCCGTATTTTTGTTGTAGGATGAAAACTTTGCATCAATTGTCCCAGAGGGAAAATTCAGCAGACATGTTTGTTTACATGGGCTGCGCAGTGGCACAGTGGTTAGAGCTGTTGCCTTCCCAGCCTGGGATCTTTCTGCATGGAGTTTGCATGTTCTCCCTGTGCATGCGTGGGTTCTCTCCGGGTACTCCGGCTTCCTCCCACAGTCCAGAAACATGACTGTTAGGTTAATTGGTCTGTCTAAATTGTCCTTAGGTGTGAGTGTGTGTGTGTGTGCATGATTGTTTGTCCTGTGGGTCTCTGTTGCCCTGTGATGGACTGGCTCTCTGTCCAAGGTGTACCCCACCTGATTGCCCATTGTCTGCTGGAGATAGGCACCAGCCCCCCGTGACCCTACGTGGACAAGCGGGTTCAGAAAATGGATGGATGGATGTTTGTTTACATCTTTGCCACTGCATGCGTGCAGTGTGAGAGAAGGGAGGGAGGGGCGAAGCGACACTCCGTTCAGCGTCTCTACAGGTGCCACAGTAGCAGCGACAGCCAGGATTGATCCGCTCTGACAGGCGTTGATCAGAATTTGCACATCACATCTTTTAAACGAAGATCGGGCACGTGCAGCCTTCATGCGTCACTCAATACGGCGTCCGTGCGGAAACTCGTCTAGGAACTTTTATCTGCTGCACTTAAATCACGCAAATAAAAACTTGTTATTTAATGGAAAAAATAAACCGAAACGGTTCGCAAGTGGACCGGACCGAACAGGCTGAACCAAAACGGTTCAACACCCCTCCGTGAACCATTACACCCCTACTGACTAATTTATAATAGTAATTAGAAAGTAGATAATTATTACTGTGTGTATTCCTACAGAACTTTATTCAAATGCAATAATAATAATAACAATAGTATTATTATTATTGTTGCTGTTATTAGTGTTATTATTATAGTAATAATAATAATAATAATTTGTTCTGTTTTGTTTTCAATAACCAATACAGATATTAAAAACAAACCAGTAACAGTAAAAAAATGTTAAAAGGTCTTTATTAACAAACTTGTTAATATTCAGAAACACAAAAACAATATGATGAGAATTTAATGATCTAAAAATTAATTAGTGAAAAATTAGGCTGTGTGTAAAATATGTTCATGAATTGGTTCTAAATATTCCAAACTTTAAATAATAAAACAAAAAACGTGCAGAGTTTTGTGGTCATTTGGAGAATAAAGAAAGCAGGACTGGAAGCCTTTAGGCCTCTAGGTGGCGCTACAAGACAAACAATTTATTAAAATAGTAAATCGAGGCAGCATCTTTGGTCAGTGGTTATCTGCACACAACTAATGGTGAAAACTCAGAATAAAACGCTTGTACTTAATGTTAATGTGACGTTTTTAGTGTGATACAAGATTTAAAGTGTTGAAAGGATGGAGGATTATTTTTTAGTAGTGATATTATTTGTGGAAGTAGGAGAGCGGTTTATTTTTTTGTGTATAAGGCTATTTTGTACTCTTTGTTATTTATCTTGTCTTAGTTAAAGGGGGTAGGTCATATAAGATTTTTTCTTCTTCCTCCCCCTATTTCACTTGAATGCTTATATTCTAATTTGAAGTTTGTATATTTAAACTTTGAGTGAAATAAATTATTGAATTGAAAAATTGAATTTAAATTGAAACGTTAATATAATTTATAAAATAGAGCCTGATCTGTGAAGACAGCAGTAACAGTGTCTGACTGCTGTGTCTGAAGCTCCGTGTGGTCCGTGGTCAAATCCATAATGAGGAACGAGGGGTTGCAGGGGTTCTTCCAGGGTCTGACCACAACCATCGCCAGAGAGGTGCCAGGGTACTTCTGCTTCTTCGGGGCCTACGAGCTCAGCCGGACGGCGTTTGCAGACTACATGAAATGTGGCAAAGACGACATAGGTACTGGAGAAGGTTGGGCCTGCTCCGTCAGAGAGCCGGAACCAACATCTGTATCTACACTCCACACAGACGCACACTGAAGACTCATTCTGGATGAATGTTTAGATCTTAGAAATGATAAATAGCCTGAGAGAAGGACTTCCTCAGTGACCTTCTCCTGTTTGTCCTTGAAGGTGTGGCTCCGATCGTGTTCAGTGGTGGTTTCGGGGGGGCGTGCCTTTGGCTTGTGGTCTATCCCATGGACTGTGTCAAATCCAGGATTCAGGTCATGTCGATGACGGGCAAACAGGCAGGATTCTTTAAAACCTTCATGACCATCGCTCGTACTGAAGGTAAGAAAGAGCAGGAGGTAAACAAAAATTCTGTTTTAGTTCTAAGTAATCTGGAGGTTTGAATCGTGTCCTGTTCTTAGGTGTGAGGGCGCTGTACTCTGGCCTCACCCCCACCATGGTGCGCACCTTCCCGGCTAACGGGGCTCTGTTTCTGGGCTACGAGGCCAGCAGGAAGCTCATGATGAAGCAGTTTGACAGCTGAACGGGTTCACGGGAAATGCGAGTGTTTTGAGCCGCGATGGTCTGAATTGAACACTCCAACTGCAACACTTCTCTTTAAGAGTACAATCATATATTTATAAATATATTGCGTTTACGTCATTTTAACGTAACTACGTTTTTAAAACTGATTATTGATTATTTCATAAATGTTCTACCTGCATACAGGTTTAAGTCAGCCTCTGTTTAAAGAGCTGTCGACACTCCCAACAAGTTTTACCTCAGCGAGGTCGTGTCTGCACTTCCAGTGTTACATCAGTGACGCCTAACTAATCATTTGCTGCTAGAAATCAACACATTTCAGGGTTACATGTCATTGAATCCCAAATAAACACTCAAATTTTTGTTATAGTGTGAAAATGCAGCTAAACTATTTTATTCTCCTAGTTTTTCCTTTTAAATCATAACATTTCCATTGTTGCTTTTTGTCTCGTAAACAAATACCTGATGAAATCTCAACTGCCTAGTTCTGTGCCATTTTCACCCTGTGCTTCTTACAATGGTTTCTTATGCATTTATTATTATTGTGTTTTTGTTTGAAGACAAGGATTTCAATTTGTAGTTTTTATTTTTAACAAGTGTTTGTAAAAAAAATGTTAGTTCATTGTCATGTAAGCTTAAAATAAAGACCAGTCAAGATTTTAAAATGTATTTTTTCTTTATTTAATGTACAACAATCACTTTGACTTTATAATGATCAAAAAAAGAAAAGACAAATTTTGTAAATTATGAAAAATGCATATTTTTTGCACCTTGAAATGCTAAAGAAATAAATGAAAAGTAAACGATTGAGATTTTCTATCCCAAACTTTTTCACTTTCTGCCCATGAGTCACTTTAAATTTACATTTTAGAAAAGTAACAAAACTAACTTGTTTTGTCATGTTTTAAATTAGCTGCCTTAAGATATTTCACCAGTCAGGCTTAAAGAGCAAAAAGTGACGCAGAGCCTTTTAGAGGACGGAGGAGGTAAAACATAAAAATAATAATAATAATAATGTGCTTCACATCCGTGTGTTTCTAGGAAAACACTACAATATTTAACAGCTGTTTGGACAACCTCATAAAACAAAAATTAATTGTGGGTGGACAGCTGAGCTAAGAGCTGGTCAGAGAGTTTCTGGTGACCTAGCAACGCTAAAGAGTTTAAGCTATTGTTCTCAAATGTTTCCGCTTGAGCAACTTCTCATTGGACAGCTCTCTGAAACCCTCTGCTGACCAGAAACTGCACTTAACTGTTGTGGTTCAGGTAGCAACACATAGAGATGAATACGTAGATGCGCCATTGGGAGCTGGAGAGCATCGCTGCCATATTGGATGGGTTCCTCACTCTCCAAACCCAACTGAACTCCGAGTGAGCAACAGTTTTTTGTGCAGTCTACAGTTGCAACAACCAGCACACTAGTGCAAACAGATCACGTGGGATTACTATTGACTTTTCTAGCCTACCTGTTGGGATTTTATATTTTAACCTATTTAATTGTACTTGTATTTTAACTCATGCCATGCCACATGTCTGGTTTTGTGAAAAAGCATAAAATGTTTTTTGTTGGGTAAAAACCTTCCTCAGTAGAAATAAATGCACTGGGGGCAAATAAAGACCCATCAAAGATGGCGGCTGGCCATTATGGCGGCTCCAAAAGGCAGCGTCAGTCCACATTGCATCTACGTATATGACGCCTGTAGTGGGAGGTCTCTACCTGGTTTACGGCAACAGCTGTTTACTGTGCCAGTAGCTCATAAAAAGGCTAGCGGTTAGCTATTTCAGTTTGCTGACTGTCAATAAAAAGCACATGAAAAATAATGATTTTGCTTATTTAATTGGTGTCCTAGTGAAGCGTGCAATTAAAAGTAAGGGTAGTGTCTGGAGGCGAAGCAAAATTCTAAACCGAATTGAACATCGCTATGGCCTACACTTGTTTTAGGGAGCTGAAGGAGGCTACGAAATCATGGACTGATGGTGACCTGGCTTTGTTGCTACTAGACACGTAAGATATATATATATGTGTGGCCTTTTACTATGTGGCTTATTTAGTATCAGTTGACTTGTGTTAGCATTAGCTTGTTGTTAGGACTAGCTACAGCAAGCTGCAGCAGGGTTGTTTCCGACAGTTGTAATTCCGTTTTCAACCAGTAGGAGGAAAACTTATTAAAGCAACACTAAATGAGCTTAAATAGTTTAAAAACTCTTTAGTGTTGCTTTAAGATTTGAAATGCTATGAAACATTTGTTTCTGGCCTCATTAAGTTGTTAGCTAGTTTAATCAGAATTAATCTCACATGAGAGATAATAAATTACCACAACATTCCTTCAGAAACTCACTGTAGAAGATCTGAACTACTTTAACATCAGTTTAATGTATTTTTTGCAGCAAAGCACAGAATTTTCTGAGAATTTGGGACTTTGATGTAATAAATGAAGATAAATAAACACACTGCCCAAATGTCATGTTTTCAGTTTTCCTGGACAGTCCTCACAGTGCCTTTAAAAATGTAAAAATGACAAAAACATGATGATTTCTGGTTATTCACTTAATACATATGGGAACAGGTGGAATTAAACACCAGTTTCTTTAAAAATCACCTTCATATTACATCCTTCTTGATGCAGGTTCCACACAGGCAGCCGAAGAGCCCGTTGATCATCTGAGCAGCACAGAGGATCGCCTGCAGGCTGCTGGTTGCCAGCAGGGTGCTGAACAACCCGATGTGAAACGGGAGGATGTCTTTGGGCGCCGTACACATCCACCACTTTGACTTGTCTGTCAGATAACCCGTGTCACTGTGAGAAACAGACGGTTCAGTGAGGGGCACAAGTCTTTGAACCCAAAAGGTCTTATCTGAGTCATTTCCCGCGTGTCACCTGTCTTTGAAAGGTGTCGTCCAAACAAGCAGGACCTGACACAGGGGCCCATTCTGCAGACCGAGAACAGCAACAGCAAAGCTGTACAGAGCTCCAGCCACACCCAGAGCAGCGAAGGCAATGGAGAGGAACATCTGAAAGGTTGAAACATTAACCAGAAACATCTCTGAGGCAGATAAGGATCAAAACAGAGCTGAGTTCAGGAAGAAACAAGGTTAAAAAAACAGGTCCTGTCACGAATATTTATGTTCATCACAGTTTCCACCCAACATAAAGCCAGTTTCTGTTTTCAGAGGAGTACACACCAAGTTTAGATTTGTCCTCAAAGAAGAAATCTCTCAAAAATATGACGGATGTTATTGCAAAAGGGTTCAAATGAAGGCAACTGGACTTGTTTGGTTTCTTGAAGACGTGTCACTTCTCAACCGAGGAGCTTTGTCAATTCTGACTGGAATATGGGAGAGTCAAGCTTATAAGCTGTAGCTTTCTATTGTTGCTTAACAAGCAGAAACTACATATGAATAGCCCTCCTCCCTACCTCATGATGAGACGTTCAGGTCATTAACCTCTATTGTTTGGGAATTGTTGTATTGATTAGATGCAGGAGGATGTGGCCTGCACTGAAACTGGGAATTAGGGTCAGAGCTGCATTATAGGACCCTGGTCCTCACAACGCCCGTGTTTCCCTGCTGCCACACACCTGATTAAATCATGTAAATCATGTTTGCTGAAGCAGATGCATGAAAAACATGCAGGTCTTTCTCGTTTGACATAAATAGCTTCCTTTACTCTTCTCATAAACCATCTATCTTCTCTGTCCAGAATCTGTACTTCGTCATCTTCATAAGTGTGAGAAGCGAAACAAAGAAGGCCAGTTGCCTTCATTTGAAGCCCTTTGGATCACCATGACCTGGATGAGTGAGAACCTTCACCAGCAGACAGATATCTGGTTGAATCAATAGTAAAGATAATTACTTTTTAAGACCCATTTTAATGTGTTTTCTAGCTGTTCATGAGCCACAAACATACATACAGTTTAACGTTTTAGATCCTTTTTGCTTTACGTCTGCTCACCTGCTGCAGTCTCACTTCCCCTTACTGCTTTCATGTTTACTTCCTTTTCTGTTAAATTTACATGGAGCCGAACGTTAAATATGTCTGTTCAGGACGTCTGACTCACCCCACAGCGGTTCCCACAGCAGCCCTGTTTCCCCGTCAGATGAATGTGAAGAGCAGGAATCAGCACCTGCAGCAGGACACTTGTTTAGTTTGTGTCCTAAAGTCTCACTTATTATTCCACTCTTGTAGGACTTATTAAGATATCAAGTTCTGGAAACATTACAGAAAATAGTTCTGCACAAAACACTTCTTAAAACAGAAGTTGCACCTGTCTTTGAAAACTACTTAAAAAAATTAGCCGTTGTGCTTAAAACATTCCCCAGCCACTTTTCTGAAAGATAAGATCATAACTCACCATCACTCCCCCTCCGATGAGACCCCCCATGTATTTCACCTCCTCTGTGATGTGTCCATCTTTGGCGTACTGGACGTCTCCAGCAGGAAAGAACAGCACGATGTTACAGATGATAGAAATGAGCGCCAGTGGGTACAGACTCACAGCGATGCACTGGGAGCATTTTCCAGTGCACATGTTGACCGACGGCTCTGAGATGTTTGAGCTCAGAAGGTTTCTGTTCTCTGAGGAGAAGAAAGGCTCTGCTTCACTCTCTGCTCTGACTGACCGGGACCTGCAAGGCGGAGGTGGATGTGGCTTAGCTGGAGGGAGTGGAACATCATCCTGATAACAAGAACAAACAGACTCGTGGATGGGATGCAGAAGTGACTCATCCCTGCTGTAACGATGGTACACGAGGGTCGTTTAGCTCAGTTAGAGTTGGATTTACACTTTTTGACATTTTTGTACTGGTTAAGAATGTGTCTGCAGTCAGAGAACAACACCTGCAGTTTCTGGTCACATCGATTTACACTTTTTACACACAACTTCTCTAAGTGTTCCTTTATTTTTCTCTAACCAGTTAGAACTTGACTGTCTTTTGTTGCAGCAACATTCTTCAAATGTCCTCTCGCTGACGCTCCTCGGGGGATGTTGACATTGTGAGCAGAAGCTCTGAGAAGCTTAACTTTACACACAATGAGGTGGGGAAGAATGTGTCAGACATCTGCCAAACCCTGACAGCAGTTTTAACCCGTTAGCTCATCTGGTGAGAAATTAAATGGATTTGTTAATGTATGAAAGGAAAGAGGGAAAGAAGGAGTTCTGCTTTCCTAAACATGCCGGGTCTCTTAGCAACGGCTGGGCACGGCAGCTTTACTCACTACTGATAAGACGGCTTGTGCATGTTTAACAGGTAGGGATGTGTTTTTGTCCAAAGCAGATCAAAGGCTTTGTTTAACGGTGATATCTGGCAACAGAAGACATGTTCGGTTTTTCTTCCTCTGCCAGTTTGATGATAAATGATTAAAGGTCCGTGGTGGTTACATGGAGGAAATGTGTTCGTTTACTTTTGTTTTGAGCTATCCGTGCAGAAACACAGTTCTAGGTTCATTTAAGGAATATGTAAATAATGACAGTTCATTTAAGGAACATATAAATAATGACATTTAAGCTAGACCGACACAGAGATGCTAATAGTGTCAAAGTGACTTGACTGAACATAACTAATGTGTTTTCATGAAAAATAATCATAAGAATTTAAATACAGCAAAAGAAGAAAGGAAATGAGTTTTCTCTAAGTATTAGCAAAAGCTTTTATCCAAAGTGACTCACAGAGGTGAGGCAGCAGCTGTCTGTGGATGACTTGGAACGAACTGGCAGCCCACTGACTATCTTATCTCTTGAGCCACCACCTCCAGGCGGATGGCCAGCTCTACCCAATTTTATTCCCATAGGATAGTGGCTGGATAGTGATTCATGACTTTCTCATTTCTTATCATCCCATCCAGCTCGGCCTGAATGTTGCTATGTCTGATGATGGTGAGGAACGTTTGAAGCTCCGCATTGGACCAAAAGCTATTACTTGCAGGCATTTTCGCACAAGGAGTACTGCCAAACACAAACACTCGAACTCTGGGATTGTCGCGGGTAGTTACGTAATCTCTCCCCCAATCAGAGGACTCTAGACCTTTTACGCTGTGGCTCCGCCCAGACCAAAAATCTCTGGACCCACAACAGAAGGGGTCCTGCTCTGGCCCGGTCCGGGTAGGTTTTCTGGACTGGTTTAACAATCGAAACAAAATATTTAGCGACTGGATCCTTTCCATTCCATGCCAGTTTGGGCGGTGGAAAAGGCCCATGAAGGCTCCAAAGCTCCTTTGCCTTCATTTTGAGGAATGCCTGTACCCTATGTCATTCCACTGTTATAGAGATGTAGGCAACAACACATGCATAAGTGATTAGTGCAGCAGATAAGACTGTCAGGTTTCAATAACCTAAAAATATATTCAAATGTGAGATAAACATACATTTTTGTCCTTTAACATACAAAGAATGAACAACTTTTTGACACTTTATGAATTGATAAGAAATTTAAATACAGTAAATTTGAAACAGTGTTCAGCTAATGGGTGATAATTGAGCAAGTCTGCAGTTTAGTTTAGTTTAGTTTAATTTAGTTTAGTTTAATTTAGTTTAATTTAGTTTAGTTTTATTGTACAAGGACAGCACAAAAGACAATGTTAAGGGCAATGTAGCTGTTGTTTTGTACAGATGTTTTCTAGCCAGAGGCCAATTTAAACCTAGTCCTTGGTCGGACATTTAGAGACAATAAAATAAGAGCATTTATTACATTTAATTAAGTAGACTGGGTTGCTTGGCTCCAAATAGTTACAAAGTAGGAATTGAATTGTAAAGAGTGTGACTCTAACACACAAAATAACACATGATGATGATGATGAAGGTCATTGATGTTGTCCTACAGGATGCTGTGGTTGATGTGGAGGAGAGTCTGAGTTTGGAGCATGAGGAGGTTCCCTGGGGGTGGCTTCACTAGGGAGGTCTGGTGCCCGAGGGCTATTGCTCGGGTTGCTTTGGTGGCCTTGGGGGGTTGGCTTCTGGTGGCTGTGTCTGGGGCTTTTGGAAATCTTGATGGCGGCCACTGGGTCGCTGCCTGGTGGCATGACATGTTTGTGTAAACTTGATTAAATCTAGAATCTAGGTCTAAAAACGTCTTAGTGCTGCCCCCTGTGGCAGAACAGCCATTACTGCATTTTAAACTTGTGATTGACTGGGGCTGGTACAATTCACGTCATCGGTACAGTCTCCTCCCACTCCCCCTCCCTCCCAGGATGGAAATTCCCCACACTTGGCCATGCCACTCTGTGCATCCTGGCAATGCCCACTTTCATGGCATTTTTCAAATCTTGACTAGGGGTGGAGTTACATTTTCTGATGTGTGCAGCCCCTCTTAAATCAAAAATGTGTCTGACACAAACCTGCCACCCCCAAAAGCTCTCAATTCACAACAGTCCTTAGGACAAAACATTTTAAACATTTAGGAAGATTCAACTAAGTAAAAAAAACCAACCTGTTTCCTCATTCAACAGTCACACCGCTATGGGGTGCCATTTGTCAAGTCAAACAGTCATAATCTAACAGCAATATTTTTGGTTATTTAGCATATCATAAGAGAAAAAAAATGGGAGTTCACTTTTTCGAAGTCATATTTTCACCATGTTATTCATAAATTTATAAATGTTAAAGTTTCCAAATAAATATTTAGTTAGCAAGCTAAATATTTAATTTGTAGTTAAATATTTCTTTTGCAAACTAAATATTTAGGTCTTATCTAAATATTTAGTTTGTAAAATAAATATTTTATTCATTGACTAAATATTTAATTTACTAATTAAATGTTTATTTTGGAACTAAATATTTAATTTGTAAATTAAATATTTAATTTCAGAAATAAATATTTAGATCCCAGCTAAATATTGATTTTGGAGCTAAACATTTAGTTTGCAAAATCAGTATTTGGGAAATAAATATTTAAGTCTGACCCAAAAATATAAAATATAGTGTGGAGCTAAATAACATCGTGGAAAATAAATATTTAGCTGGTACTTAAACATTTAGCTAATATGCAAATTCGCTTGCCAATAAGCGGAAGTTGGTTACCAAAATAAAAGCTGGATCTCGCTAACTTCTTTATAAACTCTTGCTCCGAACCAGAACTTGTTTTATCTCCGGTTCTTGGACACATTTTACAACTGGCCCACTTGATGGCACAGTTTAATCTGTTTAATATCACTATTAGTGATAAACCTGTGATGTGTCAGTCTGAACTCGGTTTATCAAGCACCAGTGTGCAGAAGCTGCAGAAGAAAAAAACATCTCATTTCATAAGAAAATACTTACTAAATTTTGACTAAATTTGTTGAAACCAACTTAATAAAAAAAGAACAATTTGAAAGACATTTTCTCACTCAGCTTTAAAAATGAATATTTGTTTGGGGAAATGAATTTAACCAATGACTGCATATGTTAAACCAGTTTATTTTGCATTAATCCTATTTGAACAGATTATTTGCAATGCAGAAAAACTCGTTATCAAGCATTATAGTAATACACTGTGATGATTAGAAACATGAAAGCTGAAACCATCTCAACTTTCCAGCAGGGGATTGTCTTTTCACGCCTCTCCTCCACATGCTATCATGCTTCCTGTAAAATAAAACACATGATAATAAAACAGTAGAATGGGGTAAAGTGGGCTAGACAGTTTAGATGTTAACATTCAGCACCTGTTTGTTGCAGGTTCCACAGATGCATCCAAAGATGCCGTTGATGACCTGAGCGGCACAGAGCAGGGCCTGCAGAACGCTGGCTACTGCCAGGCTGATGAACAGTCCTATGTTGAACTGGACAACTTCTTTTGGCTCTTTGCACTGAGTCCATGTGGCATGGTTAGTCACGTAACTCAGGTCGCTGTGAAATAAAGAATAAACATGAAATTTCTTCTGGAGGGGGTTATCGACTGGCATACTGCCAACCTCTAAACATCCTTCCTCTCCTATTTCTTCTTCCGGCTCTTGGAGAGTACAGACACTTTTTTCCTCCTCTCCTCCCTATCTTATCCCAAGGCTCTTTGTCTGTCCTTGGGACAGCGCAGATTGGGATAGATTAAATTACGCCATTATTGGATCTAGAGGGGTAGGAGACTAACAGAACTTTAAGACAGAGAGGAAATTATCTCTGTCTGGCCTCAAAACAAGTTATTATCTGAATCTGGTGCCCTTGAGCCTGTGAGGCTGAAGTGATTGCTCCCCCTCAGAGGAAATGTGTAATGCTGTCGTCGCCATGGCAACTCTGTCTCCCTATCCCAGCCTGGGCGGAACTGTGACCTCTGAAGGTCGTGGAACAGTTTCCAGGAGTCACTGTGCTATTTAACCCAATTACCTCCCTCCCCTGTCCAAACGGAGGTGACGAGCACTGCTCATTGCGGCTGCATGCACTGATGTGAGGAGAGTCCCCAACCCTACTTCCCTACCTATGTTGTGTAATGTCTGAAGTCTGTTGCATTTCTGTCTGAGGCGTTTTTTGCCTAGCAAAGCTGCCTTCCCTGTGGAGGGTAACTCTGAAGTGCCTTTTTTCCTCCACCTGACTCAATCCTCATATAAACCCTCTGATGTCTATTAAGGTAGCACGACTCGGGTTGCGAATGACCACAGTCACCAATTCTTGTCATGGGTCTATGCCTATGTATGTATGTCTGATCTCAGAATTGTGTGTACTGAAAGTCAAATTTCCCTCTGGGATTAATAAAGTGTCTTTGAATTGAATTGAATTAACGTTTTACTTTCTTTAGCACTGAAAGTTCTACTCCAGTTTACCTGTTTAGTTTTGTGTGCATCTGCTCTGTCTTTTCAAAGCCCGAATCAGTTGTGTCAGATGACCGCTCTTACTGAGCCAGGTTCTGCTGGAGTTTTCTTCCTGGTAAAGCAACACTAAAGAGTTTTTAACTTCTGTCCATCCATTCATTTTCAGCCTCTTATCCGGAGTTGGGTCATGGGGGCAGCAACCTAAGCAGAGAGGCCCAGACTTCCCTTTTCCCAGCTACTTGGGCCAGCTCCTCTGGGGAAGGGGGCGTTTCCTGGCCAGCTGAGAGACATAGTCCCTCCAGCATGTCCTGGGTCTTCCCTTGGTTGTACCCCCAGTTGGACGTGCCGGAAAACCTCGCCAGGGAGGCATTCAGGAGGCATCCTGACCAGATTCCCAAGCCACCTCATCTGGCTCCTCTCGGCGTGGAGGAGCAGCAGATTTGCCCCTCGTGGATGACCGTTCTCACCCTGTGCCTAAGGGAGAGTCCAGCCACCCTGCAGAGAAAGCTAATTTCAGCCACTTGTATCTACAATCTCATTCTTTCTACCCAAAACTCACGACCATAGGTGAGGGTACGTAGATCGACCAGTAAATTGAGAGTCGCCTTCCAGCTCAGCTCACTTTACACCACAACAGATTGATACAATTCCCACATTACTGCAGACACAGCACCAATCTGCCCATAACAGCCTGTATCAAAGGGACTGGTACCCCATACTCCCTGTGTACCCCCCACAGGGCCCCCCAAGGGATGCGGTCGAATGGCTTCTCCAAATCCACAAAGCAGATGTAGATTGGTTGGGCGAACTTCCACGCGCCCTCCAGGACCCCACTAAGGGTATGGAGCTGGTCCAGTGTTCCATGGCCAGAACGAAAACCACAATTCTCCTCCTGAATCTGAGATTTGACAATCCGACGGACACTCCTCTCCAGAACCCCTGAATAGACCTTACCAGGAAGGCTCAGGAGTGTGATCCCCTGTAGTTGAAACACATCCTGCGGTCCCCCTTTTTAAATAGAGTTTTTAACACTTAAAGCTGTTGGTGTTTCTCAGTGTCAAGGAACCTCACCTTAATGTCTTGGGCCCGCCCCGGTCGCCTAGGAGATACGTCACCAGGAGCCGCCAAGACGTGTTCCTATGTTCATGTTCTACCGAGGCGTGTGTTTTCTGTTTGTTAGCCGTTTAGCTAGCTAAGCGAGGATACATGGGAGGTGTCTTGTAGCATAGCCTTGGTAAAAAATTAGAATACACCACGGTATTTTCAAAAGGATGGTGGATCAGAAGCTGATAGCTACTTCAGGGGCAATTTTCAAGTTTAAAAGTAAGTCAGCTAATTTCAAATGTTTTTTTTAGATCCAAAGAAGTTATCTGTGGTTAGTTAGTTGCTTATTAGTTGTAGCTTCGATGGCTAGTGGGTAGTAACTCACTTATATATTTAATTTAACAAACATATACTCAATTTAAAAAGTAAAAGGCTCATTATATATTTATATTGAAACGTATACATATAAAATATAACGTTATCTCCCATGCCACATGACGTTACATGACCACTGGGGAAGCCGTGGTCACGTGATGCAAGTCTGTTCCATTTAACCGTTTTCTTTGACCAAGGAAGGACAGTGTCCTCACAAGCAAGGCGCCTGGCCTCGCAAGACATCGCCTCGCAAGGCCAGGCGCCTTGACATTGAGAAACAGCCCATGTGTTTCCAGCTGGTTTCAGTGGTTCTTGAACCAGAAATGTCAGCAACTCCACATTGAAAAAGCACTCTGTAGCTCTCTGCTGACCATAAATTGCACTTAAAAGTTTTGTAGTTCAGGTAAGTAAACCCGCAGGAGGTCTCTATGGTAAAAGATGTTTACTGTGCTGGTAGCTCATATAAAATATAGTAGTTAACTTTTTAAGATTGCCAACCATCTATAAAAAGCACACGAGAAAGAATTTAGCTTTTTTTGTTGACATGGTAAAAGGAGGTGAAGCAAAGAGCTAAAACCAGAGTGAAAATCTGTGCGGCCTGCACTAGTTTGAGGAGCTGAAGGAGGCTACAAAAACATGGACTGATGGTGCCCTGGCTTTGTTGCTGCTGGACTTGTAAGTTGTCATGGTCACTACCCCTCAGCGCCCCTCCGCTGCTCAAACCTAAGTTTGGACTCAATCTCCCACAATTCCCTTCTCTTCACTTCCTTTATGTCACCCGCCAACTCTACAAAGGGCGGCTCCACATCCTGGCTAACCATTCAGTCATCGATTCTTCCGGATTACTGAACTGTGTCCAAAGCTACTAGAAATCCTACCAATGCTGCACATACCAGTGAGTGTGCTGATCTTCCTTCTTTCGGGAATAACTGTGCGACCCGTTTACATCAAGTTACATACAGTTGTTCCTATAACAACCGCGTGTATGCTGTTCTCCCAACGCTAGTCTTCTCCGCATCTGGGTCAAACATTCTCACGCTACATCCGAACTACCGATCAGCTCAGTCTGCTTAGTCCTGACATAAGTAATGAGATTTTTTTCGTCCAACAGTGCAGAATGTTTTACTTTGCGGTTTATTTTAGTATCAGTTGACTCGTGTTAGCTTTAGCTCATTTTTAGCACTGGCCACAGCAGGTTGTTTACAAAAGTTGTAGTTCTGTTTTTAGCCAGCAGGAAGGAGAAGCACAAAACTTATTGAGTGTTGCTCTAAAAGGGATATTTCCTCTCCACTGTCACTACATGCTTATTTTGAGGGATTGCTGTAAAGACACTGAGACAACAGAGCAAAAGCTGCAAGTCTGTGACGTTTTGCTTAGAAAGAAAACTTTTAACTAATTTTAATAATGAACTCGGTGCACCAGCAGGTTCAGTTGTAAAGTGTCTTGATGTTACTTGGGTTGTGAATGAATAAACTGATTTCAGATTATTAAGTCAACAATTTCATTGCTTTAGCTCATCACCTATTACTGAAAGGCGTGTCCCATTTCCCTTCATCAGTGAAGCAAAGAGGGCCAGAAGACAAGCCGACCAGCGCCACAATGAAACTGTACACGGCTCCCGCCACACCCACAGCAGCAAATACGATGGAGAAGAACATCTGCCACATTCAAACAAGAATAAATCAGAAACATTTGATCAGAATCTAAAACAAACTTTTAAACCATCAAGTTTAGGAATAAAAAAAAGCTTATTTCCTTTTTGACTAAGAATAATTTGTCTGATTTCAATGACCTTATTACAAGAGGATCTTCACACAGGCACTCATTGGTTTTTATATTAACTGGGTTTACGTTCTCTGCATCAAAAAGGAAGCACATATTGTGCAACGATGATGCAGCTTAACACAGCAAATTATATTCTGCTTCCACCCTGAGCCTAATTTCCCATTTTTAATGTAGTTTAACTGGTAATGTGACTAGTTAGAACATTTTCTTCACATGAACAGGTGTAACTACGCCTGACGGACTCACCCCCAAACGATTTCCACAGCATCCCCGTTCTCCAATCAGGTGAACGTAAAAGGCTGTGATCAGCACCTGGATTGGTGTTGACAGGGGTGGTAAAAATGTTCAGCATTTTTTATCACGTCTACTAAAATCATGAAACAGATCTTCCTTTCTAGCTTATCCAAAACTCACCATGACGCCCCCTCCGATGATGCCCCCCATGTATTTCACCTCCTGGGTGATGTGATCTTCCTGGACATACTTGACACTCCAGCCTGGAAAGAACAGTAGAGTGTTGCAGAGGATGGACATAAGCACCAGTGGGTACAGACTTATGGCAATGCAGAGGGAGCATTTTCCAGTGCACATGTTGTCAGAGTAAAGAGTGACCAACTAATGTAAAACATCCTTGTTCTGTAATTTGTAGCTCAGATAGTTCCTGTTTTGTTTTGTTTTTTCTTTTGAGATGACATGAATAAATACCAAGATTTCTTGAGGAGTATTATGGGGGCAGAAAAAGTAGAAATAGTTCAAATGACTTATTTATAAAATTACTTTAAGAACAGATGCACAGTGGCTCAGGTGGCTGCACTACTGCCTCTCATCAAAATGGGTGCAGGTTTGAATCCCGGCTGTGGCCTTTCTGCTTGCTGTAAAGCACATTGATTTGCCTTTGTGTAGAAAATGTGCTATAAATAAACCTGTTTTTTCTCATCTTTTTGTGTGGGGTTAGCATGTTCTCTCTATGCAGATTTTCTCTTGATACTACAGTTTCTTCCCACAAACCAGAAACATGCATGTTAGGTTCATTGGTGTCTCACTGGGAGGGGCTCAGAGTAGACCCGCTGCTCCTCTAGCAGACTCTCTGTAAACCTTGAGAGCATTGACTCTTGTTCTACCTCTTCAAAAATGGAAAATGCTGTCCTTCACTTATCTTTTTTTACTATATATATAGCATCAAATCACGACAAGAGTTGTCTCAGGGGTCTTCACAAAGTAAACATTCCAATACAGTTCAGGTCATTAAGCCAATCTGTAAAATGTTTCCTATATAAGGAACCCTGCAGATTGCATCGAGTCACTGACTAGTGTCAGAGTCTTTACAGCAATCCTCATACTGAGCAAGCATGCAGCAACAGTGGAGAGGAAAACTCCCTTTTAACAGAGGATCCTGGCTCAGTATAAGCAGCCATCTGCCATGACTCACTGGGGATTGAAAAAACAGAGCAGACATACGTACACCAACATCCACCTACACACACACATCCACACCAAGCCCCCACAATGCGGGTGAAAAATTGAGACCAACGCGGAAATGAAATAAATTGCAGTTCCACCCTCATCCGCTGGGGGCTGGTGTCAGAAGCGAGCAAATCCTCATTGACTCCCATGTTAAAAATACCAATTTCACAGCAGAAATAAACATGTTTACAGCCTGGTACCAGAACATTTTTTTTTTGTTTAAATTATTTAGTTTACACTCATGACAACTCTGAGGGGGGTGAATTTTTTCTCTCACTCTTCTGTTTAAGTGTATTAAAAGCCTAAAATTCTGTATAATTAATGAGCATCCGACCCACGTGACCACAGAGCTAGCTCCGTGGAAGGCCTCAGTAGAGCCTCGGTCTGGCCTGGAAACTGTTCCGGGATTTTGAGTCTCTGTGTTTGTGTATTCTTTTTTGGATATTTTTTGTGCAATTGTTGGACAAAATGACTTGCTGTGGCATTAATTGCACTAATAGAGCGTCCAAGGAGTCTCCACTTCATTTTATTCGGTAAGTAAAATTATATTTATGTATTTTAGGTCACTGCCGAGCCGAGCTTAGATTTTAACATGTACTGTTTAACCATGAAATTTAAATGTAATAGGGTAAAACCCAGTGCATTTAACTTAATGCTGCTCTTTAGAAAATGGATTGAAATATAACATGTTGGTGGAGCTGGGTTCCCACTATCGGCTTGTGGAGCTCTCGGGAGACCGATGTTTTCCACCCGTTTCTCCCCTCCCTGCCGCTCGGCGTATCTCTGTCTGATCGCGGCTCTTGACTGCTGCGCGGCCTGCCGGCTTGTGGAGCTCTGGGGTGGAAACCTTTCCACCTGGTTCTCCCCAGCGGCAGCTATGCGCATCTCAGATCGCAGCAGCGCTTGTCTGCTGTGCGGCTGCCGGCTTGTGGAGCTCTCGGGAGCCCTCTGTGTTCCACCCGGTTTTACCCAGCGGTCAGCCCGGCGTATCTCTGACTCAGAAGCTCTGGTGTTGTGAACAGTTGACTCCGGTTGAAGCTAGGTTGCTACCTCCATTAGCTTAGCTCCCACCCCCGCGTTAGCTTTGGGTTAGCTTCAGGTTAGCTTGTAGCTAGTTCGACCGGGTGTCGTCAGTTGATCCCAGCCTTACAGCCGCACTCTCAGCTCCACCTCTCTTCCCTTTTGTGGAATTGTCTGGGCTTGATGGAACCTGTGACACGGTCAAAATGGCAGTGGTGGCCACCTCCCATTTTTCTTCCAAAACGTGTTATTGGAGCCTATGGAAACCCATTGTCCAATATTTATATGCCGATGATCCACACACACAAAGCACATATACCTAATAGTGTTCCTATGGCTGAATTATGATATCTTAGTAAATGTTCTATTTGGTAAGAGATAAACTTTATTATCTTTATCTTAGTGAATCTATAATTGATTGAACAGGTAAACTAGTAGTAGCACATTCCATGTCAAAGAGAGTAATTTGTTATTAGGAGAGGGAGAATGATTAAGTGGTTAGCAGCAGTGTTCAAGCCGATGGCCCCCTCCATGAGGCCACCACAGCTCAGCAGAACGCCATTGTAGCTTTTTCTGGAGAGAAAAAAACACTTAGAAAAAAAATAAAGTTAACAACTGAAATGAAATAAAGCAGTTAAAGAGCAGATTGTAGAAGAAAGTAGTAGAGTGTGGAAAGTGGTCAGTGTGTCCTCCAGCAGTCTAAGCCTATAGCAGCATAACCACAGAGATATCTCTGTATAACCTAGCCTTTTAGATGGAGGCATGTTCGAGGCAGGGCAAGGGAGAGCCGTCTTTACCGACTGTACACTCCACCTCCCTGTACTCCCCCACTTGTCCAGATCTGGGCTAACATCAGATTTTAGTCATAGGCCTTGTCAAATAAAAAGGTTTTAAGCCTAATCCTAAAAGTAGACAGGGTGTCTGCCTCACGGACTAAAGCTGGGAGCTGGTTCCACAGGAGAGGAGCCTGATAACTAAAAGATCTGCCTCCCATCCTGTTTTTAGATATTCTGGGAACCACCAGTAAACCTGCAGTCTGAGAGCGATGTGCTCGGTTAGGAATGTGTTGAACAATCAGATCATTGATGTATGATGGAGCTTGATTATTAAGAGCTTTATATGTGAGAAAGAGGATCTTAAAATCTATTAGAAATGTTACTCATTCACTGCCAGCCGGTTTCTTATCAGAAAAGCCCTTTTTACTATTTTTTTTAAGAGTCAAAGGATGTTGCGCGCTAGGATGATGTCAACACCAAAACTACCAAAAACAAAGGTAGACTGACCTCTTACATCAGGAAGAATCCGTTTATTTCGAGCGTTATCCGTTCTTTCACAATCCGTTGTCGAATTGTGATTGGCAGAAGCTTTTCTGGTTTATGCCTCACTTTTTTTTACAGCAGCGGCCCAAAACGATCTCCTAACACATGTGTCAGACACAAGGCCTGCGGGCCAGATGTGGCCCGCCGCATCATTTTATGTCACCCGCGAGAGCTTCAAGTGTTTTAAAATAGGTCGATGCCACTTCAAAGCATACATTGACTATAAACTACATTTCCCATAATGTATGGTGATCGTGTTCCCAGTGCAGTGGCAGTATTTCGCCACTAGGTTGCAGTGTATCCAAATTCGTGTTTACTTAATGCAACAAGTGAAAATAACTATCCATAAATTATCCCAAAATGCCCAGGAAGAGAAAGATTGATGCAGAAGGAAGGGTGTTTCAACAAAGATGCAACATGTATATGCTTCAAAGGGAAAAAATGGTATCTTTACAGTCATTAGCGCCCATGCTACTCGCATCAGCGTCTGCAGCGGTACTGTCCTCCGCATCGGACAAACTGAAAACCCCCCTCTTACTCAGCGCCGAGTTTAATCAGTAATTTGCTGACTTTGAAGCCCAGAAATGGATTTGACGCTCAGTCATTTGTTTGCTGCTGACAGAAAGCACACCGACCAACTTCCAGACCGAGATAATTTAACTACACTCAAGTCAGTATGACTCTGTGGCTGCTGCAGTGTTTATCTTTCCACACTGATACAACTGCATGGTCCAGCTGCTCAGATTCTCTCCATGTTCAGCAGCACTAACTTATGTGAGCAACTGTTGTCTGTGATGAAGATGAACTAGACAACAAAGGAGTCTCACTGATTAACTCCTTCCTCAGCTCAGAGCCAACCCCAGAGATGCAGGAGTTTCTGGCTGGAACAGGTGAGCATCACAGTAAATTAGAATGGAGCAAACTGAGCATTCTGCTCCAAAGCATGAAAGGTAATAGGTGAGATTACATTTTCATTTAAGAGAATTACTTTTATTTATTTTTGTTGTTGGCCTGTGAGAAAAGATTTCACCTACTTTAAAACAGGAGCTGGAAACATTACAGATAGATGAATAGAATGGAAATACATAGAAAATCCCTTTATTGCCCGTCAGTGGGGAAAGCTTGGTGTCACAGCAGCAATAACATTCATTTAAGGGGCAACAAAAAAAGAGTAAAAATAAGAATAAACAAGAAAATATAAAATAGAAATACTTAAAAGATTCAAAATATTAAAAAATAAAAAAAATTTCTGAGTATACACATTTTAAGGAATACAAATATTTAAAAGAATTGAGACATAATGAGTAACGAATATCACCGATGTGCTTTATTTAAAAATTATTTGCTCATGTGTAATTTGGTTATTCCAGATTCAGTGTTACTGCAAAAATAAGTTTGTTTCCAAATGAACAATTTCAACCACACATAGCTGTAGATAAAGGAAAATGCGCACATTTACCGTCACTTTTTAAAACATATTGAATTTGGCCCGCAACTTCGTCCTAGTTTTTCATTTCGGCCCAGTGGGAATTTGAGTTTGACACCCCTGTCCTGACACATGGATTTTCTGATTCCTGATCACGTGACGTGTAACCTATGCGGATGAAAATTGGCCTTAGAGCTAGGCTGTTTGTTCTCACAGTGCAGGGGCTCGTTCCGACGCCCACACAGTAAAAAAATACAAATGATGAATTTAGTCGTCATTGGCAGTGAATGAGTTAACAGGCAGCCAATGTAGGGAAGCTAAGACAGGAGAGACATGATCTGTCTTTGTAATTCTCATCGGAACTCTAGCTGCAGCATTTTGGACAAGCTGAAGACTTTTAACTACATTCTGTGGACTTCCTGAGAGTAATGAATTACAGTAATCCAGTCTTGACGTAATAAATGCATGAACTAGTTTTTCAGCATCACTCCTGGAAAGGATGCTTCTAATTTTAGCTATTCCAAAGGTGGAAGAAGGAAATCCTACAAACCTGTTTAACGTGGGATCTGAATGATTTGTCCTGGTCAAAGATAACACTAAGGTTCCTTACTTTGTTCTCGGAGACTAATTCAATGCCGTTCAGGTCATGTGATTGACTAAGCAGTTTCCTTTTTTGAATTTCCAGTCCAAAGATGAGAACTTCAGTCTTGTCTTGATTTAAAAGCAAAACTTTTAGTGTCATCCAATTTTTTATGTCTTCAAGACAAGCCTGTAATCTGCGTTACCGATCAGGTTCATCGGGGTTAATGGATAAATATAACTGAGTATCGTCAGCATAACAGTGGAAGTTTAGCCCATGCTGTCTAATAATTTTACCACTAAATACTTGAAATAATGAATAATTTTATTTGAGTGACATGTAGCATGAGTGGGCTGCACAGTGGTGCAGTGGTTAGCTCTGTTGACTTGCAGCAAGAAGGTCTTGGGTTCACATCTCAGCCTAGGGTCTTTCTGCAAGGAGTTTACATGTTCTCCCAGTGCATGTGTTTGTTCTTTCCGGTTCTATCAGCTGGGTTGGGTTGGCATTAGCTCATTGTTAGCATTAGTTTGTTGTTAGCACTAGCTACAGAAGGGTTGTTTCCAACAGTTGTAATTCCACTTTCAACCAGTAAGAGGGAGAATCAAGAACATCCATTTCCCAAGAAACCCACTGCAGAAGATCTGAGCTACTTTAAAATCAGTTTAATATTGGTTTTGCAACAAAATGCAGATTTTTTGTGCATTTAAAAATCATGTAAAACAAAAACACAGCTCAGAAGTTTAGTTTGGTTTTATTGTACAAGGACAGCACAAAGACAACATGTAAGGGCAATGCAGCCGTTGTTTTGTACAGATGTTTTCTAGCCAGAGGCCATTTTGCAAACCTAGTCCTTGGTCAGACTTTTAGAGAATCAAATAACAGCATTTATTACATACTACCACTTGCGCGTGCGTGTGCGTACCCACCCACCCACCCACACACACGCACACACACACACACGCACGCACGCACACGCACACACACACACGCACACGCGCGCGCGCACACACACACGCACGCGCACGCGCGCGCACACACACACACACACACACACACACACACACATTCAATGTAAATAAGTTAGTTTAGCTAAAAAGAAACATCAGTGTTGAAAAGTTTGTTGTTGTTTAAGCTATTTTTTCACCTGGAAGTTAAAAGTTATCAAATTTGTTAACAGCATTATTGCTGATGGTAGATTGTTCCAGATCTGAGGTCCTCTAAAGGAGAATGACGATTGATCAAATGATGTTTTATATTTCAGTGGTTTGCTGTCTCCCTTGGCTATTCCTCTGGTTGTAGCTCCTGAGCTGCTAGCTTTTACGATCAGTCTGCTCACCAGCTCTGGGACAAGGCCATTTAGACATTTGAATGTCAGTTGTATGACAGAGAGGTTCATAAGTTATCAAAACTCAGGAGATTGCACTTCTGTATTTTACAGTGGTGCCACTTCATTGGTTTTGGGTCCGGAGCTTTTAGGGCTTGTTTGTACAAACACATGACAGGTTTTAAAGCAGACTGGGTTACTTGACTCCAAACAGTTGGACAGTAGAGATGAGACAGAATCATGGCATGCAAGTACAGCTGGGCAGCTATTACAGATAAGCTGAGGTTGGTCCTAATGGTTCTGGACACTTTTCTGATGAGGGACTCAAATTTAAGATGAGAATCGAAAACAACACCCGGATATTTAAACTCGTCCATTTGTTGGATTTCTATCTGGTCGATGAAGACAGTGAAGTTGACGGGAATATTGTGTTTGATCGTAAAACACATGGAGACGGTTTTGCAGTAGTTCAGAGTCTGAAGGTTATTCTTGAACCAGCGAAACACTCCCACTATCTTCTTTGTGGTTACATAGATGACAGCATCATCAGCATACATTTGGCACTGGACACGTTTACAACTGTTGGGTAATTCATTGACGTATAGACAAAACAGCAATGGGCCCAGGATGGAACCTTGTGGAACTCCAGTTGTACAGTTTTAATACTTGATTTAATTCCTTTAACTTTAACACACTGTTCTGTGTTTTAGATATGATCTAAACCAGTTAATAGCTGTCTGTTTATGTAGGAGCATCTCGTGATTCTCTCTGTCAAAGGCTTTTTTTCAGATCTAAGAAAAGTGCTGCAACTACATTACCTATCTCTAAGGATCTTTTAATATTTTCGGTGAGATAGGTGGTGGCCAGTTTGGTTGAGTAACCTGAGCGAAACCCAAACTGTTCTGAATGAAGTAGCTGAATTTTGTTCAGAATTTTTGTTGAATTTTTTATAACTTTGGATATGGCCAATAAGATAGTGATTAGTCTGCAGTTACTAACTTGGTCAGAGTCACCAGATTTCAGAATTAGAGTTATGAGTACTTTTTTGAAGTTGTCTGGAAATTCCCCTTTTTGTAAACAGTAACTTTATAAGGTGGGTAATAGGGTTAACTAGAGCACTGTGTTTTTTATGAGTTCTGTGTCCTTACCAACTGTCTTTTATTTTTGAATTGTTTTAGTCAGTTTGTCTGTTAAGTCAGTTCTCACAGTGCCTTTAAATCTTTACCATCAGTTTAATGTATTTTTTGCAACAAAGTACAGAATTTTCTGAGAATTTTGGACTTCGATGTAATAAATCAAGATAAATAAACACACTGCCCAGAAGTCGGTTTTCAGTTTTCCTGGACAGTCCTCACAGTGCCTTTAAAAATGTAAAAATGACAAAAACATGATGATTTCTGGTTATTCACTTAATACATATGGGAAGAGGTGGAATTAAACACCAGTTTCTTTAAAAATCACCTTCATATTACATCCTTCTTGATGCAGGTTCCACACAGGCAGCCGAAGAGCCCGTTGATCATCTGAGCAGCACAGAGGATCGCCTGCAGGCTGCTGGTTGCCAGCAGGGTGCTGAACAACCCGATGTGAAACGGGAGGATGTCTTTGGGCGCCGTACACATCCACCACTTTGACTTGTCTGTCAGGTAACCCGTGCCACTGTGAGAAACAGACGGTTCGGTGAGGGACACAAGTCTTTGAACCCAAAAGGTGTTATCTGAGTCGTTTCCCGCGTGTCACCTGTCTTTGAAAGGTGTCGTCCAAACAAGCAGGACCTGACACAGGGGCCCATTCTGCAGACCGAGAACAGCAACAGCAAAGCTGTACAGAGCTCCAGCCACACCCAGAGCGGCGAAGGCAATGGAGAGGAACATCTGAAAGGTTGAAACATTAACCAGAAACATCTCTGAAGCAGATAAGAATCAAAACAGAGCTGAGTTCAGGAAGAAACAAGGTAAAAAAAACAGGTCCTGTTAAGTTAGTCACAGACCCCCTCCCCCCAAACATAATGTTTGTTGCATTTTCTTTTTGCTTCACTCCTGCATCAGCACCTGCTATAGTCTAATTTCCTCTGATTGATTTCATGTTTACTTCCTTTTCTGTTAAATTTACATGGAGCCGAACGTTAAATGTGTCTATTCAGGACGTCTGACTCACCCCACAGCGGTTCCCACAGCAGCCCTGTTTCCCCATCAGATGAATGTGAAGAGCAGGAATCAGCACCTGCAGCAGGACACTTGTTTAGTTTGTGTCCTAAAGTCTCACTTATTATTCCACTCTTCTGGATATCCATCCATCGTCTATAGTCGCTTGTCCACACAGGGTCGCGGGGGGCTGGTGCATATGCCCAGCAATCTCAAGGAAAGCAGCTGGGGTACACCCTGGCTAGGTTGCCAGTCCATCGCAGAGCAACTCAGAGACACACAGGACAAACAGCCAAGCGCGCGCACGCACACACGCACACGCACACACACACACACACACACACACACACACACACACACACACACACACACACACACACACACACACACACACACACACACACACACACACACACACACACACACACACTTAAGGAAAACTCAGAGAGACCAGTCAACCTGGCAGTCTTGTTTCTGGACTGTGAGAGGAAGCCAGAGTCCCCACACATGCACAGGGAGAACATGCAAACTCCATGCAAAGACCCCAGGTTGGGATTTTAACCCAGGGCATTCTTGCTGCAAAGCAACAGCGCTAACCACTGTACCACTATGCAGCCAAAGTTCTGGATACATCACAGAAAATAGTTCCACAAAAATCATACCTTAAAACACAAAAATTACACCTAGAATTTTTTTTATCAGCTGTTGTGCTTAAAACATTCCCCAGCCACTTTTCTGAAAGATAAGATCATAACTTACCATCACTCCCCCTCCGATGAGACCCCCCATGTATTTCACCTCCTCTGTGATGTGTCCATCTTTGGCGTACTGGACGTCTCCAGCAGGAAAGAACAGCACGATGTTACAGATGATAGAAATGAGCGCCAGTGGGTACAGACTCACAGCGATGCACTGGGAGCATTTTCCAGTGCACATGTTGACCGACGGCTCTGAGATGTTTGAGCTCAGAAGGTTTCTGTTCTCTGAGGAGAAGAAAGGCTCTGCTTCACTCTCTGCTCTGACTGACCGGGACCTGCAAGGCGGAGGTGGATGTGGCTTAGCTGGAGGGAGTGGAACATCATCCTGATAACAAGAACAAACAGACTCGTGGATGGGACGCAGAAGTGACTCATCCCTGCTGTAACGATGGTACACGAGGGTCGTTTAGCTCAGTTAGAGTTGGATGTACACTTTTTGTCCTAATCATGGATAATAATAAAATAATGAAACACGGTTAGGCTGGGATGATTCTAGGCTACACCTCTGCAGTGATGCTAATAGTGGCTCCAATGTGTTTAGTCTATAGATCTTTTCAAGTGATCAAAATCAGTCCTTTTGACTGGAAATTATTTATACACTGCTTGAACCCCCCCCCCCTCCCCTCCCCCCCAAAAAAATTAAAAAAAGGTCACACACTCTAATATTTACTTTTAGCTTTGGTTACTATTTGCTCTGGCATATTTTCAATAACCTTTTACAATATTATATCACCAGCATTTACTGTTCATTATTAGATTTATTGTTGGAGCAATTTTTCTTTTGCTGTTTTAAAATATTTAGAATAACTATATTTTTTAAATTTATTTAATTTTAACATTAGAAAAATAATTGTTCACTCACTTGTTATTGAACCAGCATTACTGAAGCGGGTCCAGAGCAGGAGAAGCAAGAAGGTGATCTTTTATGTTATTTGATTTTTGGGTTTGGATTTATTTTTAAAGAAAATTCTCCTGTGGTAAAACTAGTTAGCCTGGCCTGCCAGACTCCTCCTCTGCTTAATTCTGCACAGAGAAAGGGTCTGGGAACTCTCCTATTCTAATAACTCCGACCCCTGAGAATTCTAACCGAGCCTATCAGCGCTGAGTAGCGTACGTCACACACCTTAACGCCGAGTTTGTCATAAACATGGCGACTGAAGCAGAGTTCGCTGCAGCTCTTTCCTCTGTTCTAAATGACTTGGACACGTCTTTAAAACAACAAGTAGAAGCGCTAAAAGCCTGATTAGGGCTGCTGTTGAGAACCAGCAGCAGGAGAGCCAAATGGATCGGGCCTCTGCTTAGAATTAAGGGTCAAAAATATGGCAGATGGGAATTTCTTTTAAAGATTCTGTTTATTTACCGTATTACATTTTATCACTTATAACTTTATTTACCTTATACGAGAATGTTACCTATATCTTTACAATTGTATTGTTTTTTTCTACCCTGAAGTTTAGATTTTATAGCTTTTTATTTTTCATTTATTCAGCTTAAAATTTTTATTCAATTTTGCTTCTTCCTTATTTTTGCTCTTGTTTTATCTTATCAACCAAAAAATATAAAAGAACAAAATCCCCAAAACACATGGATTTTAATACTCTTATTTTTGTTTAACTTATTTTGTTGCCTTCTGACTGATTTTACTATTTTAAAACGTTTGATTCATTCAACGTGTTGCCTAAAATGAAAACATTGTCTTCTGAAAGCTATTTTTAAATTAATAGCATAAAATGGTTAATAAATATGTCGAAAGAGCCTTGCTATCACAAAATGAATGAGAGTGTAATATAATGAAAATACATTTGTTACAGTGACTGTTAATGCATTTCTAATAAAAGCAAAAGCTATGTTTCATCTCAAACTTAGTAAAAGAAAGAAACTCCGCAATCTTCTCCCTCAGCTTTAAAACTAATATTTCATCAGGAAAATAAAAGTAACTAATCACTACACATGTTAAAACAGTTCATTTTGCATTGAGCCCATTTTCTTTTTTCTATTTGCACAGAAAAACTCTTTATCGAGCATTCTAATAATACACTGTGTTGGTTAGAAACATGAAAACTGAAACCAACTAAAACTTTCCAGCATGCGGGTGTCTTTTCACACCTCTACTCCACATGCAATCATGCTTCCTGTTAAATAAAACTCATGATAACAAAACAGTAGAATGGGGTAAAGTGAGCTAGGCAGTTTAGATGTTACACAACATTCAGCACCTGTTTGTTGCAGGTTCCACAGATGCAGCCAAAGAGGCCGTTGATGACCTCCTGAGCGGCACAGAGCAGGGCCTGCAGAACGCTGGCTACCGCCAGACTGATGAACAGTCCTATGTTGAACTGGACAACTTCTTTTGGTTCTTTGCACTGAGTCCATGTGGCATGGTTAGTCACGTAACTCAGGTCGCTGTGAAATCAGAATCACTTAAACATGAATATCTCAATAGCTGTTTGCTGTGACGGTAGCTCATATAAAGGATAGCAGTTAACTTTTTAAGATTGCCAACCATCAATAAAAAACACAAAAAGAAGCATTTTTCTATTTTCTTGGCATTGTAGCAGAGCCTGGAAGTAAAATGAAAAGAGAAATGTCTTTGGAGGTGAAGCAAAAAGCTAAAACCAGAGTGAAGTCAGCACTGCCTACACTAGTTTGAGGGTGCTAAAGGAGGCTAGAAAAATATGGACTGATGGTGACCTGGATTTGTTGCTACTGGACTTTTAAAGTGGGAGTCAAGGCATGGGTAGAAACTTATTTCATCCACACTTCCTGTTAGGAAATCACTTCTGAAAGAGGCGGCACCTGGCGGACTGAGAAAGCAGCACTGAGGATTTCTTGTTAACCGCAATCATAAGATGTTGGCAATTGGAGCTGCTTGCCTCCTTAAAAAAATGCCCTCCTCCCCATTTTTCAAGGAGGCAAGTGGCTCAGAACGCCAACGTGTCATGTCGACAGGTGAGGAGTTGAGCCAGGTGGAGGTGCAGCTCCCTCACCTGGAGACCAGTGCAGTGCAGACGTAGTAATTTGCTGACACAACACATTCTCATTCCCAAAGCGTCGAAAACTGTCGCTGGGTGACCAAGTGTTTGCCTGAACATCAGTTTCCGACACCCGGGATAAAACGCACATTTTACTGACATTTAACCTCTAACCTATTTAACCTTCCCCTCACCCCCATCCTTAACCCTGTTGCTCATTCTAAACTTCCCATTAACTGTGTTGGAGTGGGATGTTACAACTAGGAACAAACTTTTGCATGCGCAAGAGGGTTACGGTTAGGATAAATTAGAAGTTTTTAACCTGAAGATGGAGATACAATTAACGTTTTGGGCTGAAATATTAAATTTAAAGTAAGTTGCACTAAACTGCCACACTACTGATTATTAGACAGTCATCTATACATGTTATCAGCAAAAATAAGTTAATTCAGGTGTTACTTGCACTTGAAGTAATACTATTTTTGTCCAACAGTGTGGATCTTCATACTTTGTGGCTTTTTTTTAGTATCAGTTAACTCGTGTGTGTAACGATTTAATTTACATATTATTTAATGAACCATAAGATGTGAGATTCTATAGGAAATATGAAATCAGTCTTATGGATCTTTGGATAATTTAAACAAGAAGATTGGAACTTTTTATTGCAGGGATTATGTAACCACTTCGTATTAACTCAGAGACAAAAGAAAGAGAGTCAAGTTTTTAAAGTTTAAAGATTTATTACTAAACAAATTAAAACTAGACTAACTTTAAACACTAAACACATGGTGTAACTAAGGTGAAATAAGACTGAGGATGGTGTAGTGTGAAATGTTGTTCAGAACCAGCAAATCCGGAGAAACGATTAGTTCTGATGGGAGTGAAGATGATGTTTCATGCTAAGCTTGGTTTGGAGATTTATAACACACATTAAGACACCATCTGTCGGTCTACGTACCCTTGGCGGAAGTCCCCGTCAGATCAGGAATGTTGAGGTCCAGCTTGACCTCCTCTGGCACCGAAGCCGGTAGAAAAGCAGCGGATGCTGACCAGACCAGTCTTGAGATACTTCCAGGTCACGACAGTTTATTGGCATCTAACAAGTGTCCTTTGGAGTGAGAAAGTTCATTTGCTGATTAAGTCCAAGGCTGTCCAGGCAGGATGAGAAGTCTTTGGTAAGGGGAAGATCGCTGTTGTCCACGTGTATGTTAAAATCTCCAAGCACTATTACATTAGATGAGAGTGTAGATAAATGAGTGAGCAGTACTGAGACTTCTGACAGAAATTCTTTGTGAGGTTTAGGGGGGTGGTAGACTAATCCAATGATAGTAGGGGCAGGTCCATTAAGTTTAAAAACCAAATACTTAAAGGACTTAAAATCAGAGACAGACACTGGCAAAACTTTCCAATTCTTGCGATAGATTATCGCGAGACCTCCCCCGCGAGAACTGCATGGTTTGGTGAGATAAACAATCCCGGGAGGAGTAGTGTCGTTGAGTTGGGAGACATCAGCTGGCTGCTGCCAAGTTTTTCTAAGGCACATGAAGTCAGTTCCACGGTCCTTGATGAGATTGTGAATGAAATGAGATCATGAATGAAATGACCTTTTCCAGTGAGAGAGCGGATGTTGAGAAGGCCGAAGTTGACGGTTGTGCTGTCACATCGATGAGCGTTAGCTGTCCTAGCAAGGCTGGCTAACGAGGAGTATGAATGGAGGTATGAATTCCTGTGAAGATGACGGTGAGTGGTGGACCAGAAGGAATTGACTGAAGTGGATTTGTGGTAGTAGAAGTTCCTGCGTGAGCCGCGGTGGACGTATCTCAGATGGAGAAGATGAGAGATGTCCGAGTCGAGGTGCAGTGAAGCCGGTGGAGATCCAGGCTGGTGGCGAATCCTGAGGAGCTCAGCAGCTGTGTACTGGAAGAGACCAGCAGCAGGTCGGTGGAAGATGAATGATAAAATCCAGATGAGTGCAGACCACACTTGAATACCGTTGGTCCACATAACGGAGGTTAGGATTGATATTGACATCTACAGTCAGTCAACAATCCGATAATGCCAGTCTAACATAGACAATCAAAGTTTACCGGTGAGTAGCGGAAGCCAAACGCGCCAGCGTTCACTCAACCATAAGTCAAGTCCAAGTTGATGTTACTTGGGTTGTGAATTGTAGCCTCCGTAAATGGTCTGTTTTTCAATCTACAGGTCACCTCTTCAGTATCGGTCATTGGAGACATAAGGTTAATGTAATTGCAGACACATAGATATTTTCTTACCCACAAATCAAGAGCATCCTGTATCTCAAGAAGGCATGTGTTCTGAGGTTGTCTTGGTAATATCCCTTAACATGACACGCACCGATTGGCCACACAAACCATCCATCCATCCGTCCATCCATCCATCCATCCATTGTCTGAACCCACATTGACCACATAGGGTCACGGGGGGACTGGTGTCTATCTCCAGCGGTCAATGGCCAATCAGGTGGGGTACACCCTGGACAGAGTGCCAGTACATCGCAGGGCAACACACAAATCATAATATGAGAATATTAAAACAGAATCACTCTGGTGATTCAGCAGTCGCATTCCATCTTCTCATCATCCAGCATCAGTTCTAGAGAAAGAGCTCTGGAACGACCGCCCAGAGAGACACTCTTTTACCCTGAACAATTTTGGCAAGCTGCCAAAACCTTGCTAAAAGCTGCCTACTGCTGACACAGTTAAACGGTTCCTGCAGAACAAAGCTTATATTGTTCCGACTCCTTAAGAGTCCTCCGTCTAGACGCCGGAGAGTCGGGTGCTACGGGTATTCTACAGCCCTCGGTGCCTAGAGGTCATCCGACCTCCCTGACCTTCGGATCCACGAAGAGGGTCTCCAAGAAAGGGTGAAGTAGACACACAGATAGCGTCTGATGCCTTTTTGATAATAATCAACCCCATAGCTTAATGCAAACCAAATTCTTTTCACCCAGAACTCCAGCTTTGCTAGATATGAAAGTTCGCATGCTCATAGGCACCATACATCACATTCCATCCACCTAGATCCATCCACTCACAGTAATATTAGTTAACTTGTCATGTTTTTAATCATTTGGAAAATAAATTCTTACTTTTATAAACCTGTCTCTTTCCTTGAATCAAAACGAAGTGTTTACAATCCCTGAATAAACAAAGAATCCTAGAATCTTCTGTTTAAACATCCAAAGACCAAGCAGGTTGATATTCTATATTTATATAGAGTACCACAGCTTATTGGTCATGAGTAAAGGTAATATATCAAGCTCTTAAAGCACTAAATTTACCACTCCCACAGAATGAATAAACTGATTTCAGATAATTAAGTAAACAATTTCATTGCTTTAGCTCAGCACCTATTATTAAAAGGCTTATACCATTTCCCTTCATCAGTGAAGCAAAGAGGGCCAGAAGACAAGCCGACCAGCGATACAATGAAACTGTACACGGCTCCCGCCACACCCACAGCAGCAAATACGATGGAGAAGAACATCTGCCACATTCAAACAGGAATAAATCAGAAACATTTGATCAGGATCTAAAACAAACTTTTAAACCATCAAGTTTAGGAATTTAAAAAAAAGCTTCATTTCCTTTTTGACTAAGAATAATTTGTCTGATTTCAATGTAAAAGCTGCAAATCCTGCAAACTACATTCTACAGCAAACAGAGTGGCCAGTACAAATAGATAACCTTATTACAAGAGGATCTTCACACAGGCACTCACTGGTTTTTATATTAACTGGGTTTATGATCTCTGCATCAAAAAGGAAGCACATATTGTGCAACGATGATGCAGCGTAACACAGCAAATTATATTCTGCTTCCACCCTGAGCCTAATTTACCTGTTTTAATGTAGTTTAACTGGTAATAAGACATACTTGACGCTCCAGCCTGGAAAGAACAGTAGAGCGTTGCAGAGGATGGACATAAGCACCAGTGGGTACAGACTTATGGCAATGCAGAGGGAGCATTTTCCAGTGCACATGTCATCAGAGTAAAGAGTGACCAACTAATGTAAAACATCCTTGTTCTGTAACTTTTGCATGTTTATTCTGTGTTTTACTTCTGAATGCATTTTTAAGTTCTTTTTAAACACAGCAAAGTTTTTTTTTTACCTTGCTTACAGTTTCGATCAGTCCTGCGATCTTCATCAGAGCTAGCCGCTAATCTTCTGTAATGGGTACCTCAGATAGTTCCTGTTTTTTTTTCTTTGTTTCCTTCAAAGCCCTAGCAGGAACATGAATAAATACCAAGATTTCTTGAAGAGTATTTTGGTGGTGGAAAAACAGAAGTTGTTAAAAGGACTTATTATTAAAATTACTTTAAGAACAGATGCACAGTGGCTCAGTTGGCAGCACTACTGCCTCTCAACATGGGTGCAGGTTTGAATCCCGGCTGTGGCTTTCAGAGTAAAGAGTGAAAACACACTCGTTCTGTAATTTGTAGCTCAGGTAGTTCCTGTTTTTTTCCTCTCTCTCCTTGAGAAGTCCTTGCATGTATAAAAAACATTTTTAATGAGTGTTTTGGTGGCAGAAAGCTGTAATTGCTAGAATGACTCGTTTATAAAAGAGCAAGTTACCACCAAATAAACCTATTTTGCTGATAAACTGTATAAATGAGTGTTTAATAGTGCTGTAGATGTGTGTAGTCAGCATTTTGGTATTTTAGTGCATCATATTAGAAATATAAATATTCTGCCCAGGGTGGCTGTCAGTCACTGCCTCTTCATGCTTTTTTTTAAAACCGGAAGTGTGGATGGAGTAAAACTGGGGCCAGGAGATGACCCACACTTCAAGAACGGTTGTATGGTGGCCCAGTTGGTTGCATTGAGCCTCACGGCAAGAAGGTTGCAGATTCAAATCCCAGCTGTGGACTTTCTGCGTGGAGTTTTGGTACAAGGGCTTTGTCCAACAGATCAAAAATATGCATGCTAGGTCAACATGTCTTAATATTCCCTAAATGAGAGTATGTATGTGACTGGTTGTTTGTCCCTGTGATGGAGTGGAAACTGGTCCAGAGTGTCTCCTGCCTCTTGCCTAACAAATGCTGGAGTAAGGCACCATCTCCCCGTGACCATACTGAGAAATACGCAGATATTGCAAAAGTATCCAAGAAATTATTTGAGCTCAAATAAAGAAGCGGATCCTGTCTGCACTCAAGAGCTTATTAGTTACCCTAAAGGGGACATTTTATCCAAAAATCACCCTTTGCGTTCCATTGAGCTGCCATGTGGGTCTTTTTTTGCCTCTTTAAACACTCCAAACAATAAAAATATGGCCGCCTGTTTTTTGTCAGCATTCGATTTTAGGAATTACATGCCTCAAACCACCTTACAGTGGTGGATCTAGGATTTTTCTGAGCATGGGACCATCAAGGGGCCACAATATTTATAGAGTAAAAGTATTAAGCCTGGGGTACACAGGAAAGACTGATGCCCTGCACCACGTCACACCTGCGCCTTCATTTTTAAAAACTACACAGGCAGCACAACGCCACATCCCAAAAGCGTTGGTCCGCACAGAGGTGCTGAAGATAGGCGCCAGTTCTGTTTCAAGTGCCATGGCGCGGCTGTTTACAACATTGTGAAGTACTTTACAACAGACGTTACGACGTTGAAAGGCTCTAGGGCACTAACCCAACCGCCAAAATATGGACGAGGAGCTTCTAAATGCTACTTCTTTACAGTATTTATGACTTTGAAGCACTATTAATCCTAAAATATTCTAATAAATAGCGGATTTACTGGATTAGTCTCACAAAACACAACAGCAAGTCTGACCACATATAAACAAAAGAATCACTTTCCGCTTCCTGTTCTCAAGTCCCGTGTGATGTTGTGACTATCACGCGATTTTCCAAGAAGTGTTCAGCGGCATAGCGAGTCCTATGTGACCATTTGACTTCTCAAAGCCGCGGCGCTTCCATTGCACAGCGCATCTGTCTTCTGTGTGCCATAGGCTTTAGTCCAACATCCTTACACACCACCTCAAGTTTTAAATAAAGAATTTTACATGCATTTTTACTGCATGCAAATGCAAAATACAAACACATACATCTTTTGAGAAATGTCAGCATTGGATATCAAAGCTTCTCAGCTAATAGAAGCCTGAGCATGGGATGGTGGCGGCGAGGCCAGCTCCAGCTTCATTTTGAAATGGCTTATTCTGGAAGGTACTGAAAATGTCTAGTATTAAACAGCTGAAATCACTTTTTGTGAGAGGGGCGTTTTGCAAACAACTTCATGAACATGTTTGGTTTGAACTATTGTAACTTTAGAAAAAACAAGTCATAACATGCCCTCTTTAACAAGTAAAATTACTGTGCTTTAAAATAATCCTGAAAATAGTAAAATACCATCATCACTAACAAGTGAAGGATCGCATTACTCAAAAAATTTAAAAATCTCTAATCTTATTTGAGAGGCCACGACTATTTTATACTTACATCATAGAAAAAAGAGCCAAGCATCTTGTTTGTGCATCAAAGAACCAGGCATTTGTTCCTGTTAGACCACACCGTGTTCAGAATGACAATAATATGCATGCTACAGATTTTATGTGAGGAGAAAACGTGTCCTGGTCAGTGTGATCACTGAGGTTAACTGTTGAGTCAAAGTAGTCACGGTTTCATGTTGCTCCCATTAAAATGTACATGCTGCCACGTTACCAGTTTGTGCCTGTTTTTGTGCCCCCTGTGAGCAGTGGCGGTTTTACCATTAGTCATATAGGTCAGCAGCCACCTGGGGCCCCCTCATTTTGGGGGGCCCCAAGCCCAGACCGCTGGCACTCCTTCTGTTAATGCTGCAATGGACTATTCCTTTAAGAGGCTGATGCACAAACAGGAAGCGATTGGTAGTAATTCCACTTCAATCCAGTTGGTGGCAGTAATGCACTAAATTGTTGTTTGCCAAGTGCCATAAGACCATAAATAAGAAGAAGAGAAAGCAGAAAAAGAAGAAGAGGCGGGAGCATTCATAACAAACACGAAGCAGTAGTCAAAACATTAAGCATGAAATGGAGTTATCCCAGTAGCTCCAATAAGAGAAAGAAGCAGCTTGCTTTAAAAAAGCGTTTATCTTCACTTGTAAAAGTGGCATTGTTTTTCAATGTAAACATCAAAAGGAAGCAGAAGAGGAAAGACAATGGAAAATGTTTAAAGAGAGGAAAACATAGACCAAAATGGAAAAAAAAATAAACAACAAAGGCAAAAGCACAGGCGCACTGACAGGAAGAAGAAAGCAGAGCAAATGTTGAAAGCACTCAAAGGGAGAGAAAGACAGGAAAAAGAGAAGGACTAATAGAAAGGGAAAATAGCTCATGGCAGAAGGGTAGAGTTTTGCAAATCCAGTTAAAGGTAAGATTGTCAAAAATTTTGTGTAAGGGGGCCCGATGTCTGTGTTCGCCTTGGGCCCCCAAATTGCTAAATCCGCCACTGCCTGTGAGTATTTTATTTGGGAACCTTTGGACCACTCCCATACCCCACCACCCCCACTCCGGGTGAGCGGATCTGAGGCTCCAGCTGACCCACCATGGACACGTTTCCCGTTTTTAAAGACTTCCTGGTTGGGTTTTTAATGCCAGAAAAATGCTACGAGGAGTTTTTCGTCCACCTTCACTTGCACGGTGAGAACTGCGGTAGTGTAAGACGATCGTCCAGATGTGCAAGAGAAAAACAGGAGGAGGGGTGGAGTTTGCGCAGGTTTTAGCGCACAAACATAAAATAGAAAATAGATCTCCGCGCTTATTTTTACACCCCTTTATAAAGTCATGACTCAGCATAATTTCCTGCTTGTGTCGTCCGATACATTGGTGTTTTTAATTTGTTTTACAGCCCCGTGTCTGAAGTTCGTTCTGAATAAAGTTCTCGGGTTTTGGATCATTCTGGACACGTTTCTGGGTAAGACCTGGAAAACCAAACTAACACAGTAAACAACCCGCTTAGTAGGTTTCCTGATCAAAGTCAGCAAATCAACCCATTCTACTTTTACATGATCTAGTCAGCGCAGGTAAACAAGCAGGATGTTGATCCAGCTGTGTGCAGAAAGTCAGGATTTAGGAGGGAGTTTATAAATTATTATCATGCAGCTTGACCTGGTTAGTAATAGCATCTAAATCATCTGTAAATCATTTATTCTTCCTTGCATATTTTATATTTTCTCTGCATCATCATCTTGCAGCGCAGCTGCCTCAACTGCTGAAGATACTGTGGAGGAGAAGTTCAGAGGGTCTGAGTCTGAGCTCTTTCCTGCTGCAGCTTTATGCTTTCTCCTGTCCTGCTGTCTATGCCGTGGCCAACAAATTTCCATTCTTGTAAGCAAATTAGTGATAAACAAGTCAAAGATTTATTTTTCTTCCATTTTTGGAAGCAGTGAAATGAAAAGCTGCAAAGTGGGAGGCAGGCCTTTGCTGTAATTCCTGGTGGCCATCCATCCCCTAAATACCATCTTCAAAGACTGACTTGTTTTCTGTCTGTGTTTGTGACCTCCATCAGTGCCTGGGCTGACAGGCTCCTCACGCTGCCTCAGACAGCAGCAATCGTCTTCCTCATCCTGCACTATCGTGGTGAAACCCTCAGAGGTCAGCAGCTGCAAGCTTTACAGAAACATAATTTTTGAGTTGATTTGTTCGCAGGTGAACGTTTTAAATTCTCCACTACAATGTAAATAAAGAGCACCTATTGGTGCAATTTGCTGATATTTGCACTGATCATGCTTGTCACACACTGATGCAACTCAGCAATTGTGTGTACGTATTTTAAAATGTTGTGTGAGGAATTAAAAAAATAGCATAACTTTTACATTTGTGTTGTGTGTATTGTGAAAGTAAGTCTTGCTTTTAATTTAATTGATTTGTTTTTCTTATTTTCAGATTATTATTATTATTGTTTCAGTCAATTTCAGTCACAGATGTTTTATTATAAAAATGTAACTTTAAATTATAATTCCACACATAAATCAAATGTCTGTAATATAAATAATAATTAATAAATGTACTAAAGTGTTTTCATGCAGCACTGATAACTGTTGCTTATCTGTGTGTGGAGTTTTAAACACGTCGGTCTGAAACTTTGTGTGTTTCTGTCAGGTTTGCTGCTCCTGCTGGGTTTTGCTGGGGTGATGTTCCTCCTGGCTTCATATGCAGCTGCAGCTGTTGTCTCTCTAATGGAGGCCTCCTCTGTTGCAGCTTTGATAACAAGCAAGGTGAAAGATCAGCATCTCACGTTGCGTGAAAAAGTCTGGTTTGTGACCACTTTGGGAATGTCTCATTGTGTTTCCAGGTTATTCAAGCTGCAACAAACTACCACAACGGCCACACAGGTCACCTGTCCACCGTGTCCCTCTTCCTGATGTGGATGGGCTCTCTGGGTGTTGCTGCTGTTTCTCTACAGGTTTGCAGACAGAAACAACAAAACCCAAAGCTGCCTGTTTTAAGCTATTCAGTTACGTATTTATTGACTTTGAAACTTTTTTCTTCTAGAATGATGGATCTCTTGTTGGTCTGTCTCACGTACTGTCCTCATGTCTCAGCTCTGTCCTGCTATACCAGGTCCTCTTCTACACCAGCGGCATGACCACCGATGCAAAGAAGAGGGATTAGCTAAGATTAGCATATTGTTTATTAGAAATTTTTACATTGTTATGTTCTACTGTTAAAATGTGACTCAACTGTGTGTAAAAAAAAGGGGTCATGTGACTTGTTTCTGATGGGATGAGAAATGTAGTCAGTATTATAACGTGCTGTTCTCTAGTGGTTCAAGGAAGAACTACATTATCCTCACTGTTAGCAGTTTGGTGTATTGTAAGAGTTTTTAACATCACACACACACACACACACACACACACACACACACACACACACACACACACACACACACACACACACACACACCACTGTCTCAGAAGTGAAAATAAAAGTGAGTCTGTTACATTTAAGAATTTGAATAACAGCTGGCTAGACATTTATTAGCTTTAATATTTGAGATTGAAGAATAAGAAAATATATTTTTAAGCAGTGTAAGATAAAAATCATAAAATGCTTCAAATGATCAATAAAATGCGTTAGAGATTGAAGTTCGAGAGAAGGAAAACATTGATCAGGACAAAATTAAAGTAACACAGAGCAGTTTCCTGCTCCTTGGCCTTACTGGTTGAAAGTGGAATTACAACTGTTGTAGCTAGACAATGAGCTAACACTAACATGAGCCAAGACTTACTAAATAAGCCACAAATAAAAAAAATCCACACTGTTGGACAAAAAAAATTACTTACAATCCAACAGCAACAAAGCTAGGTCACAATCAGCCCATGATTTCATAGCCTTTTTCAGCTTGCCAAAACTAGTGCAGGCCACGCCGATGTTTACTCTGGTTTTAGCTCTTTACTTCACCTCCAAGGACATTACTCTCTTACCTTTACTTCCAGGCTCCGCATGATGCCAACAGAAAAACAAACTTATATTTATGTTTCTTGTGCTTTTGATTAGCGATAGCAAACTGAGCTAAGTGCACAGAAAATAGCTAACAGCCGTAATGCAGGTATAAGAGTGCCCCCTAGAGCGCCTAGCCACTCCCTAAAACTGTTAAGTGCAATATCTGGCCTGTAGAGGGCTGCAGAGTGGTGTCAAATATGAAACTGGTCCCATGTCTAACCCCATAATCACTGAAATCAATGTTAAAACTCTATCTTAAAGTGTAAAAACTATTTGGTGTTACTTTAAACTGAGACCACCCAGATAATCTGAAACCGAGTCATAATCCAACTCAGGGCTGGTAAAATTCTACAGTTTTTGTTCCATAACCCTCAGGATCATTAAACAAATGCAGCGAGAGACCTGCTCAATCATTTTAACAACCCAACCATGTATTGCTGTCATGTCATCAGAACGACCGTGTGGCCACCTGATCACATTTTTGCACAGATTTGGCCTTTTAAAGGCATGTGGTCTTAAACTTTTGATCAGCTTTAAACTGCCTGTTTCAATTGAAATGTTGTTTTTAATAAATTGCTTTTTGGTCTCTCTCCTATTTCTTTCTTTTGTATATAATCCTCTATGTGTCGGTTTGTTCTACATCACATGTACCATGAGGATATTTAAGTATTTTACAACAGTTTGCAAAATGTAAAAGACACTCAGATCCAAAGTAAACAAAAAAATTTTGATTAAAAAGGCATTAGAAGTGAATTTTGTTCTTGTGATTGCATCAAATACAGTAAAAAATAAATGTTAGTAATACATAGCAAAGCATAGAATAAATGCACCATCATAAAAGTGTTATGGTGGTAGCAGCGAGCAGGGGCGGCAGCCGGGAGAGGAGTGGATTGCTGAAGCCGAACCGAATTCGTGGAGCGATTGCATAAAATTGTATAATTTTAAATAATTTATTTGCATTGAACTGCTGCACATTTGAACACCCAAGAAAATCAGGATTAATCTTTGGTACAGAAGCCTTAGTTTCCAATTAGAGGTCAAAGGTTTCCTGAAGTTCTTGACCAGGTGTGCACCCACTGCAGGGATTTTGCCCCACTCCTCCTCACAGATCTCCTCTAGATCTGTCAGGTTTTGGAGCTCTCGCTGAGCAACACAGAGTTACATCAGATATAGGCCATTTACCATTTCTACATTCCTTTGAACCTGTGGTGCCAGCTCGCTTCATGTCATTGACCAGCTCTTCCCCTGTAGTTCTGGGCTGGTTCCTCACCTCTTAATCATCAGTGATACCCCACCAGGTGAGATCTTGCATGGAGCCCCATCTGAAGGAGACTGACAATCGTATTTAGCGTCTTCCATTTTATAACAATTGCACCAACAGTTGACCTATATTTTCACCATGCTGCTTCACAATTGGCCCCTAGCTCTTTCCAGCCTTGTGGAGGTCCACATTTTTGTCTCTGGTGTCTTTTGACAGCTCGCTGGTCATGCCCAAGGTGGAAGCTGGAGTCTGACTGACTATGGGGTGGACAGGTGACTTAACAAGCTCAGACAGGTGCAACAACTATAAATTATTACAAGAAGTGAAGATGGACCTTTTAAAGGCAGAGTAACAGGTCTTTGAGATCAGAATTCTTGCTGATTACCAGATGTTCAAATACTTATGTGCAGCAGTGCAACACAAAAAAATTATTTCAAAATCAGTGGGATTTCCTGAAAACATTTTTATGCTTTCTTAGTGAGAACACATCTACATTTCAAACCCCTCCATGATTTTTAAGCGAGAGAACTTGCAGAATTGCGGACTTGTGTTCTTCACTTTAAATTATGACAACAATGTGCAGAAAAAGCACTTTAAAAACTTAAAGGTCAACTTCATTAAAAAAAACTATTTTTAATGATTCCTGATCATTTTCCACGCAGGCTGAACATGAAAATGTTCTCCTACACTAATCTCCTGCATTCGCTTCTGATAGAAAATAGATGGTGAAACACTAGGATTAGAAAATCCTCACACTGTGATGTCACACTGTGAATTTGCATTCATGGCCTCGCCCACCTTAGCTCGTGCACGCCCACAGGAAAGCTTTTTTCAAATTTTTACTGCTAGGAGAGAGCGCGAAGAGTGTGTTGGTGACAAGCCCCCACAATGCCGCTCAGAAAATGGTCCCAACCCGGAAGTAAGAAAAATTGCAGTTCCACCCTCATCCGCTGGGGGCTGGTACCAGAAGCGAGCAAATCCTCATTGACTCCCATGTTAAAAATGCCATTTTCACAGCAGAAATAAACATGTTTACAGCCTGGTTCAAAAAATGTTTTTTTGTCTAAATTATCTAGTTTATACTCATGACAACTCTGAGGAGGGTGAATTTTTTTCTCACTCTTCTGTTTAAGTGTATTGAAAGCCTAAAATTCTGTATAATTAATGAGCATCCGACACACGTGACCGCCGCCTCAGACCCACGTGACCACAGAGCTAGCTCCGTGGAAAGGCCTCAGTACAGCCTCGGTCTCTCCTGGAAACTGTGTCGGGATTTTGAGTCTCTGTGCTTGTGAATTCTGTTTTGGATAATATTGGTGCAATTGTTGGACAAAATGACTTGCTGTGGTATTAATTGCACTAATAGAGCGTCCAAGGAGTCTCCACTTCATTTTTTTCGGTAAGTTAAAATCTATATTTGTATTTTATGTCACTGCTGCCTTTAAACTAGCTGAGTTTACCGAAGTAGCTAGCTAACTATCAGTTTAACATGTAGCATGTACTGTTTAACCATGAAATTTAAATGTAAAATACGGTAAAATAATTAATAGGGCATATTTAAATGGGTAATAGGGTAAAACCCAGTGCATTTAAGATAAAAATGGGTTGAAATATGACGGGGCGCGCCGCTTGGGGGGACACTTCTGTGCTCTATTCTTTCATCCGGTAATCCCCAGCGGTCAGGCCGGGCTGGCTGATCGATGCGGCGCCTCGCTGCTGCGGGCTGACCGCTCGTGGAACTCGGAGACAGATCTGACCGGAGAAATACTGCAGCTCGTTGAGAAGTCTATAGGGCATACAGCGTTTCCCTTAAATCCCACTGCCACGCCGACAAGATCCCAAGTTTCTTTGTTTTTGTTGGCGCTGTTTACCGAAGAAGCAGCGGGAATACCAGCAACTTTCATCAGACTCGTAAAGTTAGTTTTTGCAGGGGACCCCCTGTATTTTACTGCTCCCTCCTGCAGTCTTCCCCTATTAAAATTTAAAATGTGTAACTTCATGTATTGTGATGAATGACTAATATTCATGTTAACTAAAACGTTAGGTATTTAGGGGGAAAAAACAAAATAATAAACATTATACAGATGTCAAATAAATCAAACTGTAATTAAACTATATATTTTCAAAGTCTTGATTCTGGATAAAATCCAACAACATATGCTTTATAAATAAACACTACGCATGGCTTTTACACACACACACACACACACACACACGTTACATTGTGATTTCTTAGTAAATATTCTATTTGGCGAGAGATAAACTTTATTGTATTTATCCTAGTGAATCTATAATTAAACGGGTAAACTAGCAGTAGTACATCCAACATCAAAGAAAGTAAAATGTTATTATCAGGAGAGGGAGAATGATTAAGTGGTTAGCAGCAGTGTGCTAGACGATGGCCCCCTCCATGAGGCCACCACAGCTCAGCAGAACATCATTGTAGCTTCTTCTGGGGAGAAAAACACTTACAGAAAAAATAAAGTTAACAGCTGAAATAGCAGGAAATAATACAGTTAAAGAGCAGATTGTAGAAGAAAGAAACCCCTGGGTTAAACTGGTCTGTCTACTGCATAATGCTGAACTCTAACATGTGTCCTCAGGGAAGGACCTGATTGGTGTCCAGAACCTGCTGAAGAAGCACGAGGCTCTGCAGGCTGAGATCACAGGTCATGAACCTCGCATCAAGGCTGTCACCCAGAAAGGAGAGACCATAATGGAGGAAGGTAGAGCAGGTCTGGTCCTGACATGTTTCTGAGGTGTCTGCAGGTTCTGGCTCACTTTGTTTGGGTCCAGGTCACTTCGCTGGTTCAGAACCCTCGGCCCGTCAGAACATTCTTATCCACCACGTTCTAACACCAGACCTGTTAACCCAACAGCAACAAGTGGCTCCAACTGACGATGAGACCGGGAAGGAGCTGGTTCTGGCTCTGTACGACTACCAGGAGAAGAGTCCTGGAGAGGTCACCATGAAGAAGGGCGACATCCTCACGCTGCTCAACAGCACCAACAAGGTTCGTGTGCCCTTCACAGCCGAGGAACGACCTCCAGCTCAGAGCGAACATCTCCACACCTGCTTTGTGTTTGTGTGACTTTAGGTTGTTTTACTTGAACTCGCGTCTTTAGCTGAATGAGGATGGAGAGACGGGTCGGACCTGGAGCAGGTCGAGGTCTTGCAGAAGAAGTTTGACGACTTCCAGAAGGTCGGACTTTTCCTCCTCTCCGTCTTCCAGCAGCAGCTGTCAGATCAGCTCAGGTGATAATCAGCAGGTGCTTTTGTCCTGCAGGACCTGAAGGCCAACGAGTCCCGCCTGAGGGACATCAACAAGGTGGCATCTGAACTGGAGTCAGAAGGTCTGATGGCTGAGGAGGCTCCTATGGTTCAGGCTCAGGTGAGCGTCACCTGTCTGCAGCAGCTGGTCCCTCTCACTTCCTGGTTTGTTAACTCTGCTCGTCTCTGTTTGTAGCAACAAGAACATCTGGGTTCTGCTCCTGGAAAGGTGCGTGTTGTCCTCCGCCTCCACCAGAACCAGACGTGGTGTTTTTGTTACCACTCATTTGTTTGTTTACAGGATGAAGCCGACTCTAACCCCGGCTTTCCACAGGAGTCGTCAGCAGCACGTTACTGCAGCAGCACGTCATAGCTGCTGATAGGAACCGCTGTGGTCAACAGAACCTTTTCCACCGGTGCCGTCAGCAGCGCGAGTCGGCCACGTCTCAGGAGCAGCATGTCGCGGCCCTTACGCGCCGGTTCTATTTTCTACGCGCGACGCCTCTGAAACGGGTCAAGTTCGACATTTTTGGGGAAGGAAAGACAGGAAATCGGACGCGGAAATTGAGAGAAGCTACCGAGATTTTCAGAATAAAGAACGTACTGCCTTCCGGTTGCTTTACTTTTAAAAAAGGTTACTAACTGAGTGGTCCCGTGAGAAGTTTTCACCTAGCTAGCGGTCTCCTTTGTTTTTCAGGTCCGTATTGGCGATTATAAAACGGACAGAACATAAAACACAAACCATGTTGTAATTTTCTCCTGCTTGTTGTTGTGTTTACTGACGAAGTCACTCGAGTGACTTCGTGCTCGGTCGGTGACAGCTGCTCCCCTGCTGCTTCGCGTCTCGTGGGAAGGGCCAAGCAGCAGCTTACGCGAGCAAGACGTGCTGCTGCAGTAACGTGCTGCTGACGGCTCCCGTGGAAACCCGGGGTAACACGGCATCACCCTAGAAGGTGAGTTCATTCAGCTGATCAGAGGTCACCTCTGATGGCCGCAGTCACGGCCGACCGTGCTGAAATCACACAGGAATTCAGGTGACCCGGCAGGCACCAGGTGCTGGTGAAAGTGGGGACATGTCAGCTGGTTGCCATGGCTACAGTTATCTTTATGCATCTGTATGACTGCTGACTGGTGTGTGTTTCCTGTGACCTTTGACCTCAGACCGTACGGTTGGGCATTCAGACGACGGCTAACTTTAATTCCATCAAGGTAAGAGGAAGCTCTTCCCTTCCTGTCTGAGCGATCCGTCTCCAGGTTTCCTCGTCCGGCGTCCAGCCCGCTGGCGTCCACCTTCATCTCACTGGGTTTGGTTTCTCTCCAGGAGCTGAACAACCGCTGGCGCTCGCTGCAACATGCTGGGCAGCGCCCATGAGGTGTAGCGCTTCCACAGGTACCCCGCACACTTATGCGCCGCTTACGGGTCAGTAGAGTTTGGACCCACACTCAGACGGAGTTCTGATGTCTTCTCAGAGACGCTGATGAGACCAAAGAGTGGATCGAGGAGAAGAACCAGGCCCTGAACACAGACAACTACGGCCACCACCTGGCCAGCGTTCAGGCTCTGCAGCGTGAACATGAAGGCTTTGAGCGTGACCTGGCAGCTCTGGGTGATAAGGTCCGCTTTCCTGATCGGTACCAGGACCCGAGTTGTCTCTGGAGACACGTTCTTCATGGTTCTGGTGACTCCACCCCAGCCGTTCCTGATCAGCGATCAGCGGGGTGCTTTCCTATTTAAGGTGGATGGAGGACAAAATTTGACGCCAGAAGATTGCCTCAGTTTTGGTAGTAACCAGCCACTCGTGTTACCTCTAGTGTTCCTAGGATTAATGTTATTTCGTAGTGTTTTTGCTCTTATATTGGATTTACCATTCTTCAGGATTCCTGTCGACCTCATTGGATACTGACCTCTACTCCAGGATTTGGATATTCAACACACGGACCTTATCACCACCCTCCATAACCCACCTCTCATCTCACCCGTTGCCCCATCCACCAGGACGCCCCGCTTCTCTCCACCTCTGCTCCCTCTCCTGCGCTTCCTCTCTACCTCTCTCTCCTCCAGCCAACACATACACCCACCACAGTAAGTCTGCTGAACACCTCTGCCTGCCTACAATGGATTTTGAAACCAGAACCTAAGCTCACCTGTGTTCTCCCTCCTCCAGATGCTGAGCTGTTTTTGCAGTTCCAACCACAGACTTATCTGTGCACCTTAAGTTCCTCCTTATAAATAAATCATTTTTTCCATCAGTTTTTGGTCAGTGTTGTATTCTGCATGTCTTGGGTTAAGTACCTTCCTCCAAACATGACACTCCTCCTCAAAGAGCAAATCTGTTCAGCACATTCTGACAGACAGACCACCGTTCTTCTGTCATGATGCTGTACAGGACATTTTTAGAGTTTTTCTTTTTAAATATAAATAGGATTACATTTAAATAGCAATACTTTCACATTATCATTTTCCCACACTTCTGTATAACTGTATTTTGTTGATTTTCAATAAAGAATGACAAACTATTTAAGTTTGGATTTGTTGCACACAAATATATATCTGTAAAAAATATCTACAAAGCTAATGTATACATAACAAGTATGATTGGGTTTTGCAATACGGCACTCAAGTTTATTTTAGTAAGATTTTCAAACCAAGTAAAGTTAGTAAAGAACACATTTCTATTGTCTGCTAAGAAACTGTTGGGATTTAAAATGGGCCTGTTGTACAAATAACTTGTAAATGATTATTCCTCACTTTTGTCTTAACCAAAGAAATTCCAGTAATTGAGCAAAAACATTTATTTTTAACACTACATTTTATAAAACAGGGCGCAAAGTGTCGGCACATGTATGTATGTCGATGGTCCGCCCCAACCGAACCAGGAGACACAGACGTCAGGGAGGCCAAGGTTGTCTCTGCAGCTCTCTGGGCACCACGCCTCACTCAGCTGTCTCCAATGATCCAAATGGCTATGGAGAAAAAATAACAGGTTTGTCATAATTGTTTAAAGTACAAAACCATACATGAAGTGGTGAGACAGGTATGTGGAACTTGCTGCTTGTGTAGCTGATGTTGGAGACACACAGGCTGCCATGGTGACATTTAAACAGATCTAACAAAAAAATGAAAATTAAAAACTCCCAGACCTCATGTCATATTTACTAATCAGCTATGGCTGATTTATTGTTTGGATCACAGTGAGTTACACTAATTCTAATATATTTTTATTTCTATTATACATACATACTTTTTAACTGTTATTTTCACGACTGTTATCAGGCTCTCTTGTTCTGGTTCTGATGATAATTCCGTGTCTTCCAGTAAGTTATCTTGTGCTTACTTCATCTGTAGAATGTCTCTTTACTTTTGGTAAATTGTACTGAGTCCAGAATAAAGACTAGTTGGCTGTACAAGATACAAACAAGTATAACATTTTGGAAATATATGAAATGTATTTACGCTGCTAATTTAGCTCGAATACTAATAACTGCAATATTTTCCGGACTATAACTCGCACTTTTTTACATTTTCTGGCAGGTCCTGCTACTTATACTCCGGAGCGACTTATATAACAAAATATGTAGGCTACACCACGCTGCTGCGGGCCGACTCCGACCCGCCCAAGAATGAGTTACCCTGTCCCGCTGGGAGCGTTTCAAACACCGCCAGCATCTGTTAGAGCCTGTGGCGGGGTGCTGAGGGCCGGCTCCAGCCCAGGAATGAGCTGTCTTCGCCGGCCGGGAGGGTTTGAAACACCGCCATCCTCTCCTCTGCTGGCTGTTGTTCATTCTGTTATGGTTACCGGTGCTTGTGTTGCAATGTGAAACGCTTGGTCTCAGATTTTGTAAGAAGGATAATAAAATGTCCCCCCAAAATACGACTTAAATATATTTTCCTCTTATTCATGATACATTTAATGGCTGGTGCGACTCAGGAGTGATAGCGCCGAAAAAAACTGTACTGAAAACTTGCTCAAAGCAAAATGTTTTCATTACGGAAATAAATTATAAACTTACCGATTTAAAACTTTTTTAATACAGGTACTTCTCACAAACAGGCGCAGAAAACCTCCACCTAAACTCCGTGTGAGGTTCAGGTCGATGGGTGTTCCAGTTAGCTCCGGTTGGGTTGAAGCTAGGTGGCTACATCCGTTAGCTCGGCTCCCACCTCCGCTTTAGCTTTGGGTTAGCCAGGGTTAGCTTCAGGTTAGCTCGTAGCTAGTTCGCCTGGGTGTCGTCACTCGAGCCCAGCCTTACAGCCCCACCCTCAGCGCCTCCTCTCTTCCCTTTTATGGAATTGTCTGGGCTGGACGGAACCTGTGACACGGTCAAAATGGCGGTGGTGGCCACCTCCCATTATAGACAACAAACGTGTTATTGAAGCCAATGGAATCCGTTTGTCCAGTATATGTACAGTCTATGGTTGGTGATAGTGACTTTGCAACATGGCTGAAGGCGATTTGTTAGTCAATCAGAAGTGAGATGTGTGCGTTTCATTAATAATAATGAGTAATCCTGCTGTTTTCAGCCCACTTATGCACCAGCAAACGTCTGAACAGAAGCATCATAGCTTTTTAAAAATGATTCATAAGGCATCGATTTACACTAGAGAACTCTGTAAATGTACTGAATAAACGAGTATATCACATATTAAAGCAAACTCTGACCCTGACTCTGAAACAGGGAGGCTGGCAGGCAAAATACACACACACACACACGCACACACACACACGTACACAGATACCCATGTTTTACTACAGCTCTGACTAGGTCTTTTTTTGCTGTTTCCTTCCATTATCTGTTCATATATATATATATATATATATATATATATATATATATATATATATATATATATATATATATATATATATATAACTGAGCTTTAGTTTTATTTTTTTATATATAAAAAAGTTTAGTTTCATGTGTTCAGCTCCTCTTGACTCAAGCCTGCATTTTCACTCCATCTAAACTTCACTTTATTCATCCATCCATCCATTTTCAGCCGCTTATCCGGGGTCGGGTCGCGGAGGCAGCAGGGAGGCCCAGACTTCCCTCTCCCCAGCCACTTGGGCCAGCTCCTCTGGGGAATCCTAAGGCGTTTCCTGGCCAGCAGTGAGACATAGTCCCTTCAGCATGTCCTAGGTCTTCTTTTACGTCTTCCTCCAGTTGAACGTGCCCAGAAAACCTCACCAGGGAGGCGCCCAGGAGGCATCCTAACCAGGTGCCTCCTTTCACTTAATGACTTGTAGCATTTTTAATGCTTGTATGTCTAAAAAAATATGTGAATTAACTCCTGATTGTGTTTTAAATACATTCAGGTACTCCAGGTGAAGGCTGGGTATCATGAGATAAAATTGTATTTTTTCTGTGCAGCTGAACTAAAAGAAACAACAATAAAACGCATCATTCTTTGAACCAGTAAAAAGTCAGAGTTTATTAGCTCTTCCTGTCAGATCCACGTGATTAAACAGCTGTTTTTTGTAACATCCATAAAAGGTTCCTGTGTAACATTCATCAACACTGCCATTTTCTCACAACCAGACGTTTTAACACAGGAAACATCTGCATATCAGTAGAGCATATGTTACATTTTATTGCATCATCAACACTCTATGATGTTAGAATATCCCAAAATATGCATCTGAGCTCATTGTTAATTCACTTAAAGCATCTTTAAAAATAACCTAAAACAGACGTATCATACTTTTGAAACTAGTTGGCACAATTTCCTGAGTTAGTCTTGAAACATGTGATCGGCTTTGGTCAGAGGATTGCTTTTCTACCTCCCTTCATCCTCACACATCACTCCCCTTTTGTTTTGACTGTGTCCCTTTGAGTGGGAAAACACACGTCAAGCATCTAAATGAGTCATTTCTTCTTGCTTTCCATACAAATTATTGCATTATTAGTGACTTTAGAGCCAAAATACTCTAATAAAGACAAAAAGTCATATTTTCATCATATTTCCCCTCTAAAATGATAGTTAACATCATAGCACAGCTAAAGTAGAGACAGCATGTTGGCACACAGGTGTTGCTGTCATTGGCACAGATACTTCTGTTGGTGTAGATCAGAGCACCGGCCGCTGCAGGGACGTTTTATTTACTAAATAAAATAATCTGCTCATGTAATGAAGTAATTTAGAGTATTTAGAGGCTTTACGGAACAAAAAAGGAGGAGCAGCGGCCCTTGCTGTAGATGAATCGTCTCTGAGACGACAGACATCTTCCTGCTGCTGGACGTCAGTCATGTTTCTGGTATTCGGATGTGGGTTTCTGTGGAGAGATGAGCAACTAATATCTAAGCTGTCATAGATAGCTCTTAGGATGACTTAGCTCATTATTTACAAGAAGGGTAAGTATTAAAAAACCTTTACTTCCAGCAGATTAGTGCGTTTTTATTTGTGACAGCAGCTGAGCTGTCACACTGATGACCATCAATAACCTGCCGAATATTCTACCCCTGTTCTCTACCTACAGATTATGAAGAAAGCACCAAATCTCAGCTTCGTGCTCTACAACATTTTTATGTGGATGCTGAAATGACGTACTGGGCCTTATTTGTCAGTTAGAATGAGTTCTTAATGCACAGAATTATGTAAGAGGTTTTAAAAATCCCATTAAAAGTGATTCTGGTGGAACAAAATGAACTCCTGTGACCTTCAGTGACTTTTCACTGAATGTTCTCTCCTCTCTGGGATATATGAAACCATTTTCTTGCAACACTTGTGTGATTCATAAGAGGTAGTCATGTACAAAGCCTTACACAGCACCCTGATGTTTCCTACATTTCACATCCTGTTTTTCACAGTTTCACAGTTTCAGCTTTACTTCTCTCAATGTGACGATTAAGAAATCACTAAACAGAGAAGAATGAATGAAACATTTAATGTTTCATAAATGTTTTATTGTGCAAATGTTTTAAAGCCCCATTCTGCCACTTTTACACTTTAAATAAGGTTTATTTTAAAGTTCTATATACTCATCTATCATGTTCATTTTCGGAGCTGTGATGGTGTTATGGGGTCCCACATCTGTTTACAGCACTATACAGTTTCTGACCCGCAGCCCGCCGCCGGAAGTACTGACTGCGTGTTGCTTTACGGATGGGTCTCACTCTCCAAAGCAGACTGTAGAAATGTCCAAAGTCAATGCAGACTGAGCAACGCTTGATGAAATGTGTTTTGTTCGTTTCTACTTCCTTAGTAGAAATGAATGCACTGAGGGTGAATGGAGACCCATCTAAAATGACTGTCAGCAACCACGGCAGCGCTAGTCCACAGGGCGTCTGCGTATATATGTCTGTGGTAGACCCGCGGTTTAGAGACTAATGGCAGATCAGAGGAATCTAAGAAAAGAAAATGAGAATGCGATAGAGTAAGAACAAAGACCAGTGTTAATGTTGGGCCCGCTTTTCCTCGCTGGAGAGATCTAGAAAAATCAGCATGTACTACGGACTCTGACCTAGCCGTGCTGCTAATGGTTATCGTGTTTGGTTGGGCCTAAAGTTGTTATACAGTCCAGATAAAACTTTATTCAATGCAGAAACACCGCTTAATGTGTTTGATTGGGCACGTGGGTTGGAAAACAGCCAGTAAACATGCCTCTGAAGCCCGGATCACACTGTGCGATCTTCGGCCATCTTAGCCAGATCTCTCACCGGGAGCATAATCGTGTAAAAAAACTGTGAATTTGAGGGTGATTTGCAAATTTGCGGTCATCCGGTCTGACCAGCTCTGCGACAGCTTTTTGAGCCGTCCCACGACCCAAATCAGCCTCTGACTCCTCTCTGCAACCGACCAATGAAAACACACCTTTGGGACGCCGTTCTGGACTTGTCACAGTGTGACATGAACAATCCTGTGTGATCCGGGCTTTACGCGGGACAGAGATTTGATTTTACGACAGTGACGTTACGCAGCAAGCCTGGAGAGGGCGACGGAGAGCATGTATCTGCAAGTTCAGGAATGGGGCTTTAAATCACCGTATTTTGTTATATTTCTCTTTTCAGTCAAATGTTCTTGTAATCTTTCAAGTGTTCTTGATCAAAACTTCCTCAGGCTTTCTGATTTTCAATGTATTTTTTTTTTTGGCTTAGGCTTTTTCTTTCTTACAATTTCTCTTCATTAATTGACCATTTTCAAAGCTATGTTGGTCATAATGAGTAAAAAATCAGCCAAAGTCTAAAGAAATATTAAAAGAACTACAAGAAGCCAAAAGTAACACAAGACAGTCTAACCCCTTCTTTCCACTGGCTGCAAAAGCAGCGTGTAACGAAATAGCAGCGTTTTCCCTGGGAGCACATTCCCAACCGGGAAAGGTTCTGACACAAAACGGGAGTGAAAGCGTTGCACACAGCCGATCCCGAGAGGACACTAAATCATGGGAGAATTGCAACACCACGCGTGATTTCAGAGGTCAACACAATAAAAAGCACTGAGAAAGACGGCTGCAAGTCTCCAACAAGGCTTTGGTTTCTTTTCTGTTCTGTTGACATCGGCTAAAAAGTTTCACAGTAAAGGACCTACTGCACGTGACTTTTATTTAGAAAGTTACCGAATCCTTTACACTGATTTTGTGTTTGACTTCCTCTCTGGCCAGGTCTAAACTAGGGAGTTTGACGTTTTTCGGAAGCGCAATGCATAAAAAATAGACTTGAAACATAAAGTTAGCATCTCTTGGCCTCCAGAACGCTGCTGATGGAAAGGAATTCGTCCACTACAACGGTTACAGCTAATGTTTTGCACCGCCTTCACGTGCAGAGGAAAGAAGGGGAAACTCCTAAGAAGTGATATTTAAAACAATCAGGACGTTACTGCACAATAAAGGTTTAGCTTTATTTGAGCTATTGAAACTCCTACATTCCATTCATGTTCCACATGATAATTTAAAATAACGATTATAATTTCCTAGTCTTGTCAGTGACGACTTGATGAGTCAGCATCCAGTTGAGGCCAGTGAACAGGATTACTTTTGAGTTACTTCCTGTGAACTTACGACCCCTCGTGACTCACATTCATTTCAGAATGACTTGGGTTTTAGTTGGAGGTTAATCTCTCAACGACTGTGCTTGATGCTTTCCCACAAGTTAAAGTGCTGATTATTTATTATGAGAGTTTAAGTGCTCTAAAATAGCCACGATGGTTGACGCTACACAGCACCTGTATGATTGGTGCACTTATGTCACTAAAACAATCAAAGTGCACATTTGTCAGATTAATTATTGAGCTTCAAAGTGTTTTGTTTGTTTTTTAATGTCATTCCCTTCAGATTTCAAGTGTTTCTCAGAGGAGTGTAAAAGCTAACCTTTGCTCTTTACCGAATATAAAAAAAATAACAGAGCATCTCTTGTTAACAGAGCATCTCTTGGTTTTCTCTTAACCTCACAGCTGTAAAATAATGAAAGAAGACTCATTTAACCTCTGCACTCACAACCTAATGAGTGACCCATTTTCCAGTCTCCTGCTGTTATCTGAACTTCTGGTACAGTTTACGCATTTGGTCCCAGAAGAACAGAGACAGAATGGTGTGTGGGCCCAGTCGGAAATAGGAAGCTCCCAAGCCTTTGTAGAGTCCCGTCACACCTTCCTTCTTTAGCGTTTTGGAAAAACAGTCAGTGAATCCATTATAGAGCATCCCCTGAAAGAAAAGAGTCTTTAATCAGCACAACAGAAGCTCGTGTACAGAACAAATCTTGGATCAGTCACTACTAATGGAGTCAGAGCGCTGCACTGAGGTGAAACAGAAAACTTCTCTACAGAGACAAACTCTGAGTCCTCACAGATATTTCAAGTGCCTTGGTGAACCTTAAAGGTGTGGAACATTCATTTAATCAATATATTTTCAGTGGCCTCTATTAAGTGGTACTCAGGGGACAAAAACACCGGTGCTAAAGCTAACGGTTAGCTTCTGCTAGTCGAGATGTTTTCCGCTGTTACCTAGAAGCTAAACCAACAGCCTTCCCCGTCGTGAGTAAAGATGGGTGAACGTTAAGTGATGTGACGTGACGTAGATCTGTCAGGCTTTTCTAATCCTAGCGTTTCTATTTTCCATCAGAAGCTAATGCAGGAGAAAGGTGTTCAGCCTGCATGTTAAACTCATTCATAATCAGAAATAAGAATCTAACAATGGATTGTTAACCGTAACCCTATGGAGCTAGGATTGGGACAATATTCAATGTAACTTGTACCAAGTTTTGTAACTTGGAACATGTTTCATGACATGTAACTTTGGATTCGTAACTTGTAACTTTAGTTTTCTAACTTGTAATTCTCAGTTTGTACTTGTATTTCTTGTTTTGTAACAGGAAATTTTCATTTTGTACATGTATTTTTTATTTTGTAAAATCAAACTTATTTTGTACATTTACTACTCATTTTGTAACATCAAACATTCATTCAGAAACGTGAAACTTTCGGTTTTTACCTAGCAGACTTCCAAAATAAAAAAATCAATGTACAAGTTTGAAATCAAAACTCTCAAAACACACATTTCATTCTACAGGTACAAACCTCAAATCTACAGTGTTACGAATCTTTTTGTCTCGATTCTAGCATCAGTGGGAGGAACTTGGGTGGAACCAATGAGAGCACGAGTCTTAGCTACCAATCACGTTTCTCGAATTCCTGTCCAATCATTGGGAGAGGAGGGCAGGGGTTCTGTCAGAGCTGTAGAAAGAGAGTTACGACACTCCAGTAGACTCCTTTGGAAAGAATGGAATGCGGAAGTTACGTGGTTCATGTAGCTTCGAACATTTCCAAACAGCCCCCGCTGCTGCATTGACCGTAGTTCATTTTCAGTGTTTCGGAAGGATTTTCTCCGGTATGTTGATGAAATGTCATCATTTTGATGCATTGTGAAGTGTTAGCTAACCGCTTTGTAACAAAATAAGCCAACGATGATATTTTATGTTGTCAGTTTTAGCTAGATAACCTTTAATGAGCTAACTATGTGCAGCTTGTTGGTTGTGAGCAGGAGAACTAGCTGTAGACGGGTTTATTTCAGTTTGTTTGATTCTACGTTTTAAAAATATTCCCCACAGTTTGAAATAGGTTATAAACTTTTTACATTATTTGTTTTATTTGGGATTTTTTTGTACAATACGTTGCTGGCTGCTGTATCAACACGAACATGCATCCGAAATGAAAGCACAAATTGAGAGACCAATAATAAAGAAAATGTGATTGTGAAGACAAGTAATTATTTAATATTTTTCAGTTAATAACACTGACTGCAACAAACTGCTGAAGCATGAGACAAACAGGATTACGAACGTAAGAAGATATGTTGTTCTGTTTTGTGGACTCAAGTAATAATAATAAAATTAAGATAATTCAAGAACAGTAGTCGAACATAATAACTTTTAAAAATTAGACATTTTCCATAAAAATACTCATTTCCACTTGCTTTATAATATTAGCATTTGCTATTTTGTTATTAAGGAATGACAAGAAATAAGAATTAACAATAACATAACTATCAATAAATAAATGTCAAAGAGAAACTAAAACAAAAATCCTATTTAACCATTAAAGGTTAAACTGTGTTGTGTGTCCATCTTCATGTTTTCATAGTGGCTGAGCGGAGAGCTGACCAGGAACAACGGTGGTGGCAAAACCCAGTTGGGTCTGAGATGGAGTGATGCACGCCTGGAGTGATTGCCATCTCATCCACAGTAAGCACACACTCTCTTTCCATCTGTCAGATTTTTTACCTTCAAACTGAGCAAGTCAGAAACCTCTCCTAACACACCTGGTTCCAGTTAATGGGCTGCATTTGTGTTTGCAGGGTTCTAACATCAGGCAGAGGGATACTCATGTCCTGAAGAAACCTGCAGCCTGTTGAACCCACTGAAAAACTGAGTTGTACGGCCTTTTTGATTGTCTGTTTTCTCCATTTAATGCCTCTTGTGTTTTTCATGCCTTTTTGACTTTCTGTTTCCTCCCTTAGGTTTTCCAGCTGGTTTACCTGGTTGCATCGCCTGTTCCTTTCTCCTGGCCCTGACGCCGGCTCCTCATGGCTTCCTGGGATGTCCCTCTCTCCTGATACCGTCTCATGTCCCCCCTCACTTTCCCTCATCTCATTTGCCTACTGCTGCTGCTGCCTTCCTCATTCTCTGAATTTATAATGACACTGTTAGAATAAAGAATAATTTTAAATAAAAGAAATACAAATGTCTGATATTTCAAAAGATTCGTACCAGTTTACTTGAGTACAATATGTGTGGTCAGTGGATCAACATGCAGTGGTTCTGCTGTACTTCACTGCGGGATCCTTCCTCCTCCTTGGTTCAGGGCGATGAACAAACAGGGTTGGAACAGCATCAGTCCTGAGTCTCACCTTGCCTAGTCTTTGTAAACTGCCTCTCCTCAAAATGTGCCTGTAGAGTGGTGTATTAATTTATTTCCTGACACATTTAACAGTTTAATTGCAGCCTTGTGCAGTTGAGAGCAGAACATGTAGAGCCTTGATAGAAAACATCTGAGAGTGCACATTAAACTCGCTGCACACAGCTTTTTGTTATTGTGATCTCTGGTCATGGTGAGGTTGCTCCTGCTGACTTGAGCCAACCATCTTCTTCTCTCTGCGTCTTTGGGGAAGCCATAATTATGATTCCTCCCTCAGACCGATTGCTATATGCAGCGCAGCCAACCATGGTAAGATAATCAACCTATAAAGGGATTATTAAAATACTATTTTTGTACGTATAGAAATATTGAACTAAACCAAAAATATAGAGATGTAAAATTACATTTTAAAATTTTTATCCAACTCTAAATTTAGTCATTTCAAATTTTAACCCACTGACACATTTTATTTTAATAATAATCAAAATAAAGTTATTCAAGAGTTTCATTAGGTCTTGAGTACATTGCTCATAATTAATGATTCTGCTTATTTGCACATGTGTGATGACTAAACATAATGTTGGTAAAATGCTTTATTAAAAATGCTATTATACATGTTGTACAAGTTTGTATTCATTTTTTCACAATTAACACACACTTTCATTATCTACTGTGTTTGACAATACAGTTTTATTGAAAATTTATTTTTAATTATTTGCTATAGAAGCCAGATAAACTGGGTTATAGATGCAAGTAATTTCTTCACATAAAAATATAACGTAATGACTGCAAAATGTATTCTACTGAACATAATAGATCATCATTCAAACCATAAACAGCTACATATTTTCTTCAAGGTAAGCTGGAGCAGAATTCTAGCTTTCAATAAACACTTTAAAATGGATATTACAACTCGAGTTTAGGGCTTCTTGTAGGACTTAGTTATTAAATATGCTTATATTAGAGCAGTGTGTAGCTTTACTACATCAGATTTATTGCTATAATATATTATAGTAATGTATGTGGTCTAAATGTGTTCTACAGTGTGTTAGGACTGTCATGTTCCTGTAATGTAGAACAGTCATGGGTGTTTGTCTTCCTACAAATGCTCGGAAAAATATAAATAGGCTACTTTGAGAAGGAGTTAGGACATAATATATAATATAATACATAATATTATTCAATAATTACCACAAATCGCCGGGGGAATGTGATTATATTAAATTTTTGTGATTTGTCCCACCATACACGGTTCAAACTGACTTACGGCGCTGGGATGTTTGGAACTGAGAGCTCCATGAACCACGTGACCGCGAGTCGGCGAGTTCAAAGAGTGTCGTAACTCTCTCTTTCTACAACTCTGACAGAACCCTGCCCTCCTCTCCCAATGATTGGACAGGAATTCGAGAAACGTGATTGGTAGCTAAGACTCGTGCTCTCATTGGTTCCACCCAAGTTCCTCCCACTGACGCTAGAATCAAGACAAAATGATTCGTAACACTAGATTTGAGGTTTGTACCTGTAGAATGAAATGTGTGTTTTGAGAGTTTTGATTTCAAACTTGTACATTGATTTTTTTATTTTGGAAGTCTGCTAGGTAAAAACCGAAAGTTTCACGTTTCTGAATGAATGTTTGATGTTACAAAATGAGTAGTAAATGTACAAAATAAAAAATACATGTACAAAATGAAAATTTCCTGTTACAAAACAAGAAATACAAGTACAAATTGAGAATTACAAGTTAGAAAACTAACGTTACAAGTTACGAATCCAAAGTTACATGTCATGAAACATGTTCCAAGAAACAAAACTTGGTACAAGTTACATTGAATATTGTCCCAATCCTAGCTCCATATAACCCAACCCAAAAATGTGTCACTCCCATTAGCGGAATGCACGTTTGCATTTCTTGCTTCGAAGTGTTACAACTTCTGGAATCAACTAACCTGTTTAACATGATTAGGATGACATAACCACGTAAAAGCCATAGATATGCTGTTCTAAAAATCATTAATCCATGTCAATGTGATGGGTTCATAAATATCGTGTTCAGATGAATTTAACACTGAATCTGCTAAACTAACAAACCATCATTTTGGGCTAAACCCGATGAACCAGAATTTAAAAGTCGAAACTGGTTGAGTTTGTTTGGATGAGCAGAAATAAACTGTCAAAGATGTCAAAACTGCCCCTCATTTCCCCAAATTTCTTAGACTATCTCTACTGGATTAGTACGTTCACTAGTCTGCTCCATTGACCTCAGCAGTTTTTCAGCCTCCTTGTGGAAGATCGAAGTACTGCAGGCGATCAGTGCCAGTTGTATTCTGTCATTATTGTTGTAGTAATGTGTACTTATTTTACCCATTTAAACAATTCCAACACCACTGCTTAATTGACATCAGCCTTAATTATACAGTTTTAGATTAAAGATTATTTTGACCAAAGCAACGTGTTAAATTAGCCACTTTAAAAAGAAAAACTGCACAAAGCTCAGAAACACAATGTTAGGATCTATTTTCAGTACCCTGCTTATTGCGACTACTTTGTTAATCTGAAGATCGAGTTAAATTCTGTGTATTAAGTGTGTAACATGTGCAGAGAAAGAAGGACACCGGTCCTGCTGAACAGCCATAGACAGCATGCATGTGAAGCATTTAGAGAGCGCTGGTACACACCGCCCAACACGTGAGACATTTATAGAACGCATGTGTCCTCGCTGGGACACTAGGACAATAGCAGGGACAAAACAACCTTGGTCACAGGTTATTAGTAAAACAGGACGTGAATAATCTGAGTACACCTTCAACAGTGTTGCACTCACCTTGCCCTGGAGATCGACGGGCTGATTGTAGAGCCGTGTGCTGACTACGTCAAAGGGCGTCATGGCCAGCACCACCACCACGCTGCTGATCATTCCAGCACTCAGAGCCACCAACCAGCTGCCTTCTGGGAACACCTGTGAGAAAGCAGAAGCAACAAAACACTCTCACACACACACCATGATGGACGGCTCTAAATGGAAAGGCTGAGTTCACAGCGTGACCAGAAGACAGCTGGAACAGGTCCAGGGACCTATCATCATTACGGGACCATCACGTCGACAGGGGATGCTAACTTTAACTCTGCCCTGAAATGCAGCGAAACAGAGGAGTGTTTCTTTTCTTAACACTCATGTTGCACAGTCCCTCTGGACACGTGTAATTATCTGCTGCTGAGCAAATTTAAACTCTTTTCTTAAGGTAACAAACTAGTAAATTTATGCTAAATAAGCATACATGTCGATAGTTAAAGCAAAAATAAAGAAGCTGTTTCATGTAAATTAGCAGATTATAAAAGGAAGCCGTGTTTGGTGGGTTGTGGGAGGGCACCCTCAGTCCCACCTCCCCCCTCACACATCCAGTTACAACACAGCTCTTCTGGCAAGTGAAGGAAAAAATGTCATGAATGTCTGCATCGTTTAAATGTAAACATAAAGCTCTTCAACGGCCCTTCTGAGGGATGCAAACCAGTGTTTGGACACAAACATCCACCCCCTGATACAAAATGTTTCCAGTCAGTGGGGCCAGTGAGAGACGAGGGTTTCTGTTCCAGGGGATGTGCTGCTACAAAAGGTTTTTGTCTCCTTTGCACAAACACTGACTACTAATCATCTCCTCTTTAGCACCACTACATCCCATGATTTGTGCAGTTCAATCAAACACTTCAGTTTACCCTTGAGCTGTGATGTAATGTTGAAATCATACACATATGCATACTGCTGACGTCAGAACCGAGCTTTAGGAAGACTCCAACCTGCAGGTCGACCACAAGCTCCTTGGAGGAGGAGAAGGTGGAGAGCTGAGTTGCAGACCCCACGCTGACCCTTGGTACGGCAGCACTGGACCCCCTCCACAGTCCCAGAACCCCGTGCTGCCTGTAGATGGCCTTCAGAGCATGGATCATCCCCTGTCAGGAGGAGGAAGATGAGGGAACTGCTGAATGTCTCTTCTCATGCTGTTACATTCAGTTATTAGGTTACCTCGTGCTTATACTGATGCCCAACGGCTATAGAGGAGGTAGACTGACTCTGCAGGTGAGTCTTCACCTGTACACACAGATTAGGATTATCCACACTAGCAGCTCATGTTGACAGCGTCAACAATAAACAGCAAGAGAAGCCGTTACTCACCAGGTAGACAGGGCTGCCCATGACAGCGCCCACCACTCCAGCCAGAGCCCCCGCCACCGTGGTCTTCAGCGCGCTGACCCGTCCGTCAGTGTGGATGTGACCGGCAGACTCAATGATGGCGTACGAGCCGAGCCGGACTCCATTCATAACAAACTGATAGAACAGACCGGGGACCAGCCCTTTCTGCAGGCCGGTCAGTCCGTCCACTTTACCGATGGTGTAAAACGCGTGGAAAACGTTACGGTAGTAGACCTGATAGGTGCCGCGGCTCCGGAGCTCTCCTTGGAGTTGCATCCGAGTTTTGACGACCTCCAGCGGGTTGGTGAACAGACACGCTCCGCAGGCGGCTCCTCCGCCCAAAATGAAGTCCATCACTGCGGTTGGTCCGTCCAACAGGGGGAGGACGGAAGAGGAGATCAGGCCCGCTGGGAAAGATTTATCTCCTTCATGACGGCGGCTTTAAACTCAGCTAAGATTCATACACCATCACGCTGGGAACCATCACTGATACTGGAGAGAGTTCTAGTGCGCACGCGCTAATGTGACGCCTTCATGTGCGGTTGGAATTCAGAAATGCAAGGATAGACGTTGGTGTGTCACAGATTTTGTAACAAAATATATTTATTTTATATTACATATTAATAACTTTTAATTAATTAGTAATGGCATTCTTCTAAACTAATCCACGGTGGATTTAACTTCACCCTGTAGCCGCTAGAGGGCGTATAATCTGACATGTGCTGTAAAATCATACGTCCTCTGTCGGCTACAGAGTGAAACTAACCTACGGTAGATATGAGGAATTTTATTCTTCATAGATTCAAATAAGTTATTAAAAGGAAAGTTAAAAAGAATATATTTAGATATAAATTTTTACCAGCATAAGTTTATAATTTCAGATATCACATATACAACTATTGATTTTATTTCAAAGACCAATCAAAACTAACACATTGATTGATTCATTTATAAAAAGGTACACATGTTTAGCCACATGCTGTCCTTCAACCGCTGGTTGTCTAGGTGGTGTCCTGTAAACAACGTGGGCTACATTGATAATTGGAAAACTTTTTGGGGAAAACCTGGTCTGATGCGGAGAGACAGCATCCATCCCTCTTTGGATGGAGCAGCTCTTCTTTCTAGGAACATGGCCAGTTTTATTAGTCCTCCATGACAACCCAGGGTCCAGACCAGGAAGCAGAGTCGTAGTTTAACCCACCCCTCTGCAGCTTCTGTACTGGCTACCTGTTAAATTCAGAATAGATTTTAAGATCCTTCTTCTCACATATAAAGCTCTTAATAATCAAGCTCCATCATGCATCAGTGATCTGATTGTTCCATACGTTCCTAACCGAGCACTTCGCTCTCACACGGCAGGTTTACTGGTGGTTCGCTGAATATCTAAAATTAGGATGGGAGGCAGATCTTTTAGTTATCAGGCTCCTCTCCTGTGGAACCAGCTCTCAGCTTTAGTCCGTGAGGCAGACACCTTGTCTACTTTTAAGATTAGGCTTAAAATATTTTTATTTGATAGGGTCTATGGTTAAAATCTGATGTTAGCCTAAATCTGGACAAGTGGGGGAGTAGAGGGAGGTGGAGAGTACAGTCGGTAAAGACGGCTCTCCCTTGCCCTGCCTCCAACATGCCTCCATCTAAATAGGATAGGTTATCCCGAGTTATCTCTGTAGTTATGCTGCTATAGGCTTAGACGACTGGAGGATACACTGACCACTTTTCACACTCTACTAGTTTCTTCTACAATCTGCTCTTTAACTGTATTATTTTCTGCAATTTCAGCTGTTAACTTTATTTTCTCTCTAAGTGTTTTTCTCCCCAGAAGAAGCTACAATGATGTTCTGCTGAGCTGTGGTGGCCTCATGGAGGGGGCCATCGTCTAGCACACTGCTGCTAACCACTTAAACATTCTCCCTCTCCTGATAATAACTTGTTGCTTTCCTTGACGTTGGATGTGCTACTGCTAGTCTATCCATTTAATTATAGATGCATTACTTTGTCTTGTGTGTGTGTGTGTGTGTGTGTGTGTGTGTGTGTGTGTGTGTGTGTGTGTGTGTGTGTGTGTGTGTGTGCGCGCGCGCACGCCTGCTCTGTCTTCTCAATCCCCAGTGAGTCGTGGAGGATGGCTGCTTAAACTGAGCCAGGATCTTCTGGAGGTTTCTTCCTGTTAAAAGGGAGTTTTCCTCTCCACTGTCGCTTTATGCTTGCTTAGTATGAGGATTGCTGTAAAGTCACTGACACTAGTCAGTGACTTGATGCAATTTGCTGGGTTCCTTATATAGGAAATATTATTTCTGATTGGCTTAATGAACTGACCTGAATTGGAATGTTTATTATTTGAAGTGCCTTGAGACGACTCTTGTCGTGATTTGGCGCTATATAAATAAAATTGAATTGAATTGAATTTACAAAAATCCACAAACAATATTATAGTATTGTCCTCTCAAAAATCTGAATAATCAATTAATTCAAGAACAAGCCCAATGTTGTTGGATATACGTCTTCCAGACATAAAGCCAGTTGGATTTTCATCAATAATATTGTAAGAGTCCGCCAGCAGGTGTCATGATCACGTCAATTAGAGCACACACACACACACACACACACACACACACACACACACACACACACACACACACACACACACATATATATATATATATATATATATATATATATATATATATATATATACACATCGACCATCTACTTCAGGCTCACAGGTCCCCGGAAGAACGAAAAAATGAATGCAAGTCAATGGGGCTAAAAATGCAATTTTCTAATCTGCTTTGCCTTACACCCTGGATCACACATATGTTGTACTGCAATTTAAAGGAAAAGCAATGATGGGTGTTTCGACCATGCCTGTCATGTACTTTGAGATTCATCAGCTTGTAAAAGTAAGTAATTAGCATGACTACACACCAGAAATTGGCACGTCGCACGTCACCACATAATCTCCTCTCCCCTAACGTATCTGCTACTTACCAAATAACCAGATTTATGCTGGTTCGTTCCTCCTGTGGGAAGTTTGCTGAACTTACAACCCTTTTCCTTCAGTTTTCTATAGGTAACAGGACAAACAATTCACTCATAGTATTAAAATTGCAGTTGGAAGGGGAGTGTGGCTGCTCCTATCCGCTGGCGCTTAGCTACGAAATTAAAATCAACCCAGTTACAAGTGGTGAGCCACAAGGCTCTGTCCTGGGTCCCCTTCTTTTTATTCTCTATATTCTCCCCCTGGGAAATATCTTTAGAATTTATAATGTCAATTTCCACTGTTATGCAGATGATACCCAACTGTATCTCTCCTCTAAAACAACTGCATCCTTTGCTTCTTCCTTTTTGTTAAATTGTCTACATGAAACAAAAAGTGGTTCTCTCACAACCTCCTCCAACTTAACGGAAATAAAACTGAATTCTTCCCCATTGGCTCAAAATCCTCAATCTATAAAACTCCCAAATTTTCTATTTCAGCTGATAACTTTCCTGTTCTCCCCTCATCACAGATCAAGAGTTCGGGTGTCATTCTGGATAGCAACCTTTCCTTCTCAGCTCATATAAACAAAACATCCACTCTGCCTTCTTTCATCTACGTAACATTAATCATCCCGTCCCTCCCTTATCCCCACTGATATTGCAATTTTAGTTAACACCCTGGTCACTTCCAGGCTTGATTACTGTAATGCACTACTTTTCGGCTTGCCACAAAAACAACTCCACAAATTACAACTGGTTCAGATCTCAGCAGCCTGTATCATCTCAAGAACACCGTCTTCACACCATATCACACCGGTTCTCAAGCAGCTGCACTGACTTCCAGTCCACTATTGAGTTCAAAATCCTTTTGCCAACATTCAAAGCCATCAATAACTTAGTCCCCCCATATCTTACTCAACTCCTCCACATTTACACACCGTCTCGCACTCTTCGTTCTTCCTCAGACTGTCTCCTCACCATTCCATGCACCCATCTGTCCACCATGGGACACAGGTAATTTGGTTCTACTGCACCACGGCTTTGGAACAAATTTCCTCTGGGTATTTGTACAGCTTCATCTATCCAAACTTTCAAATCGCTACTTACAACTCATTTATTCAGGCATGCATATTGTACTTGATTTTTTAGTTTTTTATGTGTTGTTATATCTGCCCTTACTTTTCAACCTGCTTTTATTTGTTTTAGGTGTTGCTCAGTTGTTTATGTGTATTGCTTTTAGCTCTAATTAATTTGTTAGCATTGTTTTTAAACTGTGGTACTCCAGGTACTGCCTGCATACTCTTGCCATGAGGCCGGGCATTGTTGTGCATTAGGAGAAAACCAGGACCTACTGCATCAGCGTAGGGTCTGACAAAGGATTCAAGGATTTCATCTCGATACCTTATGGCAGTCAGAGCACCATTTCCTAGGCAGTAGAGGTCTGTGCGTCCCTCCATGGATATGCCTCCCCAGACCATCACTGACCCACCACCAAACCTGTCATTTTGAATGACGTTGTAGGCAGCATAACGCTCTCCTTGTCTTCTCCAGACTCTTTAACGTCTATCACAGGTGCTCAGGGTGAACCTGCTCTCGTCTGTAAAAAGTACAGGGCGCCAGTGGCGGACTTGCCAATTCTGGTGTTCTTGAGCCAGTCGAGCTCTACAGTGCTGGGCAGTGAGCACAGGGTCCACTACAGGACGTCGGGCCCTCAGGCCATCTTCATGAAGTCTGTTCCTGATTGTTTGGGTAGAAACATTCACACCAGTGGCCCTCTTGAGATCATTCTGTAGGGCACGAGCAGTGCTCCGCCTGTTCCGCCTTGCACAAAGGAGCAGGTATCGGCCCTGCTGATGGGTTGTGAACCTTCTAAGGCCCTGTACAACTCTCTGAGAATAACCACCAGTCTCCTGAAATCTCCTCCATGGGAGACACATTAAACCTTCTTGCTGCAGCATGTGTGGATGTGCCATCCTGGAGAAGTTGGACAACCTGTGCAACTTCTGTAGGGTTAAGGAATCGCCTCATACTGCCAGTAGAGAGCCAAAACTAGCACGAGTGGAAAACCAGCTGAAAAAGATCTAGAGGTAGAAACTTGAAATTACCTCTGTATGTTAAACCAGTCATGTTTTGAGGGTTTTGTAATTGTTACCACTTTAGTGCACCTGTCGTAAAGTCCATGAACACCAACACAGCTGAAAGTTATTAATGTAATGGGGTGAAAATTAATTTAAGATACTTAAATTACATTACATTAACAATGCCCTCAGCTGCTTAATCAACCAGGAAATTATCAGACAGGTTTAATTGATTTCATGCCAAGCCTAATGAAAAAAGTGTTCCTTTAATTCTTGTGAGCAGTGTAGTTCTATATTCAGTCCTAAAATGAACTAAATTGTTATTCCACATTTCAGGGTTTAAAGGGTTACCCTGAACTGACATTCTTATCTAAAGCCCAGTGAGTTGAAGGTAGGTTACCAGGGCAGCACCAATGATCTCTATTAGAGATTACTGTCTTAGCACAGAGACATGCACAACTATTTTAATTACATCTGTTTAATCAGCTGACAAAGAGTTGCAAACACACACACTTCAACAACCATGACATAATTCTGAACAAGATGACTTACTTTGGAATTAGTTCATCGGACAGGTATTAATGACGAAAGACATTCTTTATTGTAAAATACCTATTTATTTATCTATTAGAGACACTAATCAAGTAATGCAGAAGGAAGGAAGAGGGGAATCTGAGGAGAAGACAGATTTCTCTTCAAAAATGGACTGTTTCTGCGACCTAACCTTTGACATGAATGTTAATTAAAGACAGATAATTACAAACATTCTAGTGGGTGTGCGGGTGAGTTTGTTCTCTGCCACTGATCAGGATTAGACCTGAAAGTAAAGTCTGTTTTACCTCGACCACTTAAATAGGATTTGAGCTCACAATATTTGGAACAGCCTGAGCCTGATGTGAGGAGACAGGAGATGGGCTGAACATGGATGCGTTTTATGTTGCGCATGTGTTATTTTTATATCTTCTATTTTGCATTGTCTTATTTAGCTTTGTTTACTGTATAAACAAGGATTTATGGACATCCAAATGAAAAGCTTGAAGCTTTATTCACTTCAGTGACAGCTGGGCGATGCTCAGAATATCAACTGCAGATTTTTTTGACACCCTCCTCAATATTTTACTACATTTTTATAATTAGGGGGTCAAAAAGATGATGTTCCTTCAATGAAAGTCAATATACAATAGAATAAAACAATTGTTTGGGTTTATTCATTCAAAAAGCAGAAATACTGTTTTATCCTGCAGCCTGAGCCTCTCCGTGTTTGTTCAGTGGTGTCACGCGTCTGTCCTCTTTGGCTACATGATTAAATCCCTTCTCTGTTTCCTCAGTCGCTCACTAAATCCTCTCACCTGAAATGTACCTTCTAATTTTGCTCTCTTCTTTCTAAACACCTAAATCGTGCACATTCTGTCCAATGCAAACCTTCTGCAGCTCTGACTGAAAATGAAATCCTTTCTGACACGCATGAGGCAGAAATCAGTTCAAAGATTGTGTTGCTGTGTTGTCTGGAGATAATCCACGTTTGATCCGTGGCCTGCCCCTGAGCCGGACTGTCACTCAGCCATCCTGCTGTTATAATATCACTCTGTTGTGGTTCATCTGAGAACTGCCAAGTAGGATTTCAGGTGCAGAGTAAACCACAACCTAGTCAGCCGTCCCATCAAATCACACTCCAGGAGGAGAAGAGGAGGTGTGTTCAACATCCCGACGGGACACAGATGAGCTCTGTTTGTTCTGAATGACTGAAGAAGGAAAAAATAAGAGGAGGAAATATCCGCTTGATGCTTTCCAGTTTGGGTTCAATTCATTATATTTAGGTTTTTACTTTACTCCAGGCTGCAGATAAAACTGACACGGTGAGTGCTGCTTTGTTCTACCAAATTTATTACCATCAAATTATGCAAATTTAAATTAAAAAAATGTATTTGTTACTTAGAACTGTGCTGCAAAAACACGCAATTTAAATTTAAAATCTAACTTTTATGTTGCATCTGTTTCTTTGATTTCTCAATTAAAAAGTAGTTTTAGAGTCAAAGAGAAAATGCAATAAATAAAATGATAAAAATGATGTTTTTATGTGACTGTGGCATTACTTGTTAGTGTTAAATGGATTATGTAAAGTCAGGAACCAACAGTGTCACTTTCTGCACCACATGCTGCACACCAGGTCAGGAACAGAGCAGATTACCTATAAAATTACACCCTCCAAAAGATGCAGTGATCCAGGGATTCGCTCTATGGTTCCTGTCTTATTTGGACCTACCTTATTTTCCTGAAGGTCACAGGATGCAGCTTTCAATCACACAGAGATGTTCTGCAATTAAATGATAGTAATTATTGCTTTTTATTTAATGAGTGGGGTTTCTATCAGTATGCCAGTGAGACGGGTTGGTTTTCTAACCTTTGTCACATATTAAAACCATCCAAGGAGAAATAAAGCCTTGAATGTGATTAGGATTATTAGGCAAAGCTTTTAATGATGAGATGATGAGATTAGCTAAGGATACCTAATGAACATGCAAAATGCACATTTTCTGTGTCAGATAGTTTCTAAGCTGCAGAATGAACCTGTGCTGCCCTCCCTTGACCTGTAGCTGTATTTATCCTGGCTCTTGTGTGCGTGTGCACGGTGCGCACATGCATGTGCACTCAAGCTCCTCGTTCACCTATATCTCTTGAGCAGCAGAGTGCAGCATATCACAGTTATTTCCTCTATCGGGGGGTGACACTTGGAAAAATACTGACTTTTTAGATAAGAAATAATGACACAGTTTACCAACCTCATGCCAAATTCAAGCTTAAGGTAAAGATAGCAAGCAGCTGCGCTTCAGATAAACACACGGAAGATGAGACTTTTTGGGCAATCATTAAAAACATAATTCACATTTTACCTTCATTTGTAAATAATTTAAGGTGCAAAAAGTCTTTCGCTGGTCAGAAGTGGGAGGAAGAAAAATGTGTGATCTTAGAGAAATGCTTGATTTGCTAAACGATCCTTTCACAAGTTAGTATCTGATCTTCATTTAAATTGGTTGATTAGATTGTTGTAATCTGTTCCGGACAAAGTGTCCTTCACACATTCACTAATATGAACTTCTTAAAAAGTCACTGTGTTAATAGATATATGACGTTAATCATTCTAAGAAAGCTTAATTATCTCAGCAATAACCTCTAAAACACACCAAGGATAATTCCACAGCAGAGGTGAGTGGATTCAAGGATACACTTCTGGGAATTGTTCCTCCACAAGAGATTAATGTGAATTTTAGGCTATAATACATGTTTTCTCAAAATAATTTCAAGATCACAGTTGTAGGATTTTAAATACTTTAGGTTACTTTGAGAATCAGTCAGATTTGAAACAAAGCAAGGATGTATGCTCACGTCTAATGACAGCTTTTTCTTTTGACCAAAACAATTTAATTATTTATCTGCAAGTGAAGCTTTTTGTTTACTTTTCAAAACTAAAACCAGTAGTTGAATTTTATCTTCTAGTGTCCTGTGTGTGCTTGTAAGATTAATATCAAACCACATTTAAAGATTAATTTACATGAAAATGCTTTTCACTGCAATCATTAACCAAAGACCAAAATGATGACAGTAAATTAGGAGAAAATATTTTACTCTTTGGCATCTTTGTATTAACTCCACCAGACTAACGTACAATAATGATCTGATGTTCTGAACAGAATTTTATCGGACTGTTTGGGAATGAATTGTAATAAGTAATGTAACTGGATGACTTTTGCTGGGAATTGGTGCCATATAATAGACCGAATGTGTTTAAACTGAGCTAAAAGGAACTTTACACAGAAGAAAACATGGGAGAAGAGGTCACTCAAAGGTGAGGAACAGAGATTTACAACAACTGTCAGAAAAAGAGGCAGAGGAAAAACAGAACATTGTGTTATTTTCTAAGAGAACGATCAGATATCTACATTCGAGAGCATGGTGCTCAGATTTATATCTTAGCTTTCATCTCAGGTCAATTTTTTTTCTTTTCCCAAAATGATTTACAGCAGATGTAAAAGCAGTTACCAAAGTAAACCACATGTGTAATTTAACACATCAACAATGCTACGCTTCAACTGACAGAGTGTGTAGGTCCTAATATGATGTTTTTCCTACTTGGGAAGGTATGGAAATATTTCAAATGCTAATCTAATTGTTACTTATTTTTACATACACTTCTGTGGTTGATACCAAACTAAATCCCTCTCACATAAAGCTATGTCAGCAGTTTCATTCTTGACAGTTTCAGTACCTTCCAGAATGAGCCGGCATCAGTTCCAGCTACTCAGAGTCACACAAAGACAGCACACACACAGTTGGAGACAACAAAAGGCTTTATTGAGTCACTCCTTCTGGCTTAAGCTTGGTTTGTGCTTGACGCATTTACTTTCCGCTTGGTGATGCGGCTCGCGGCTGGAACGCGCTTCACAACTCGCAGCGTTTATGGTTCATGCGGCTTGTCTCTGCGGTGAGCCAATATTCTCCCAAACTGAATGGGGCAGCATGGAGCTCTACGGCATGCATCCAACACTACACCATAGTAGAAGTAGAAATGACTGTTTACAACATGGCATTTCAGCATTTTTTAACAGCGTCCTCGTCTTTTCTGACAGTGCGAGCTATTTCTCTCCAAGAATTATTAACAACAAGTTGATCACGGTGATCTCTGAGAGCTGAATCATACAAATGTCTGTATTTAAGAACCTCTGCCATACTAGTTCTTGCCGGTCCGCCGTGTTTTTCCGCATCCGACCATCCGTGTGGTTAGAAAATTTCCTAGGTGCACATTGCGGAAATTTTGGGCCGTGCGGAGATGCGGTGGAGGGGCGTGGTTGTTAAAATGACGCAACTTTTCCGCGCGGAGCCGTGCGGACCTCGCAGACGCGTCAAGCATAAACCAACCTTTACTCTCCTCCACTGTCTAATTTTAAGGCTGCAGGAGAAAGCGTCCACATTAGAGTCGAGTGGCTGCTGACAGATGCCTTTCTGCACACTCTCGGCACCGCTCCCGCTGTCCTGCCCACTCGCCTCTCCCCCACATCCACACTCCAGCCTGAGCAACGCTACAGAGCCGTTTCAGGACTCTGTCACTTGAAGAAAAGCAAGAGTGAGTGGCTAGAGTTGAGCTAACAATGCTAGCGGCGAATTAGAAGCAAATAGTCAGCTCTAAAAATATCTCAAGCTACTTTTTCAATTACCAACAACTCAACATTACAGTGAATTGTATGTGTGAATTCAATAATGAGTCAATCATGGCGTTTTAGTTATTCTGAACTATAACAGCAAGCTAACAGAATTACACCTAAAAACTTTATTTGTTCAACTTGTACTATTTCAAACTGATCTACCATTAATTTGATTTTTTGCAGCTTTTTTCCACAGCCAAAAACCACGCATTTAGTTGCGCCCAAATTTAGTACTAATGTATATGTGTCACACCATCTTTTTATTTTTTTCATTCCTCGTGTAACCTTATTCACTAGCTGTTGCAGGTCCTCTCCTGATGCAAATAAATTTGTATCATCAGCAAATGTTACCATCTTTACATCTTCTACAACCTTATTTATATCATTAGCATATAGTATGAATAATTTCTGTCCTAATATTGATCCTTGCGGCACTCCACAACTAATCGTCCTTGACTCGGATTTAAATTCATTTATCTGTACATATTGTCTGTTTTCCAAATAGCTATATATCCATAATGCTGCTAAACCTCTTATTCTATACCTCTCCAGCTTTTAAAAAGTATTCTATGGTTTACTGTTTCAAAAGCTTTACTGAAGTCTAAAAACACACCCATCGAATACTTCTTTTTATCCTGGCATTCTGTTATATCTTCTACTAGGTCCAGTGGCCCCAATGCTGTAGATCTTCCTGCCCGAAAACCGTACTGACTCTAAGATATCAATGCATGTTTCTCTATGAAATTATCCAATCTACTTAAAAATATTTTCCCCAAAATCTTGGCAAACTGTGAAAGTACTGAGATTGGCCTATAATTAGTAAAGTTGCACTTATCCCCCTCTTTCAACAATGGCACCGCTTTTGAAATTTTCATTGCACTGGGGAATATTCCAGTGCAACTTACTGTATATGACTAGTCTTTTCATTCATCTGGAATCTTCTGGCATTGATCTGTAACTGGCAAACTCAATGAAAGTCATGAGCCAATCCCTTGTGTGGTACACAAGTGTGCAAATAATTGCCAAATTGGGACAGCGAGCATTGTGTCATCGACCGCAACACATGCCGGGATGCTAGTTGTTGTGCTACTTAAAAAAAAACCTTTATTAACAACTTTCAAACAAACAATTATTTGAAATAAATTTACATTCATTGCTGCTTTGTCTAAAACATTCAGAGTATCAGTTATTTGTCCTAAAATGAACTACATTAGTTTGCAAATACTTATTTTCAGAAAAGGCATTTGAGCCTGTCCTGTTGCGGGTCCTTGGGTGAAGTACGGATCAAGGGTGCAAAAGGGGCGTGATCAACCTACGCACTCTCGGAATTGGGACACCCTACGGACTCGCACCTCTGGACGGGATTGCGCAATTGAAGGGTGCAAGTGTACGAATGCAAGTATTGGGATTAGGCCATGGAAAGGCAGTGACAGGAATATTTAATTGCTCAGGGAAATTGACTGCAGTTACTTAACTTGACCATGGTATGTAATTCTTACACATTGCACCTTTAACTCAAACCAGCATCTATTGGGCACTTTATGTCTAATTTCCTTTCCATGTTTAACCTGTTTATAGAGGCAGTATAGACCCATGGTAGCCCAAAAGGTGAGCATTGTGCAATATGTCCCCTTTAACTGTCCAATACTGTGTTTCAATGCAAGAAGCCAATAGTACAGACAGAATAGTTTGTACTTTCCACAAGTATTGTACTTTCTCTTTATAAAAACATTATCAATTTCTGTGCAATATCTGATGTAAATGATAATTTCTTAGCCATAACCATAAGCCTCTACTCAAATGTTCAGAAATGTTTGACCCATGACTTGTGATTCAGGAGTGACTTTGCTGCAATAATGGATAATGTATGGTCTATAATTAAAACCCACTCCATCAAAGTGAAAATTTCTTCTTGTCTTGTTTTAGCCATGGACATTGGTGGTTTGGAAACCGTTGTGGCAAACTCTGCCTACGTATCGGCCCGTGGCAGCATGGATGGAAACGCAGCGGCTGCCATGCGAGACAAGAAGATGCGTGCCAGGCTCAAACTTCCAAACATCAGAGACTGTCAACACATGAAGGCGACTGTAGATTCAACATTTCAGAGCATGTGTATCAAACAGCCGATCGGCAAACGTCTGTTCCAGCAGTTCCTGGACAGTAATGCGGCTCACAAAAGTGCAGCAGAGCTGTGGAAAGACATCGAAGACTACAACACATGCCTGGAGCAGGACAGGTTGCAGAAGGCTCGGAAAATGGTCAACACTTACTATGAGTCAAGTTCAAAGACTTTTTGCAGTTTCCTTGAGGAGAAAGCTGTCATTCGAGTTAAAGAAGACCTAAAGAATGTACGTGAGGACCTGTTTAAAGAGAGCGAGAAACAGCTGATCAAACACCTGGAGAAGGAGGCCTTGGGGGGCTTCAAGAACAGCATGTACTTCCTGCGTTTTATTCAATTTAAATGGCTGGAGAGCCAGCCCGTAGATGAAGACTGGTTCATGGACTTCAGGGTCCTAGGGAAAGGAGGTTTTGGGGAAGTCTTTGCCTGTCAGGCAAAAGCAACTGGCAAGATGTACGCCAATAAGAAACTGGAGAAGAAGAGGCTGAAGAAACGCAAAGGATACCAGGTAAAGCAGTAATGTTTCAAAGACTCATCGATCATATCTTTCAGTTTAGGGGATACTTTTAACTTGTTTAACTTTTATTGCATATAATGATTTTATATTTTACCTTAAAGAAAATTAATTTATTTATCCCCTTTTTAAGAATTTGAGCAAACTTTAAGTTGTCTGAAATTATAACATATCTAATTGTAGTGACGTAGAAACCGATGACACTTTTTTCAAACACATAAAAACCATTAAAATGCTCCTTCTATCACTTCTTTAAATTATATTTAAACAAGAGAAATTTCTCCCACACTCCAAAAGCATCAAATGCTTTCGAGTTCTCCTTCCAGGGCAAAAAAATCCTGAAACTTATTCCACCACAATTTCTTTAAATATCTAATATGGATTTTCTTTGGAAACACACACACATATTTATCACAGCACAAATACAAAAATAAATATTTTCTATGTGACAACAGTTGAGATGACACAACTCTGTTAAATGGCAGCATTTACTCACGTGTGTCACCTCCCATAATAAACACCAAGACTTACATTTGACACATCATTAATCAAAACCAATCACAAACTGTCAGACTGAACAGTAGGTGAGGGCGCACGCAATTCTGTGAAATCAGATGATTCATACTCCGGATGTCTTTGATCTATGTTTAGGGAGCGATCGTGGAGAAACGAATTCTGGCAAAAGTTCACAGTCGCTTCATTGTGACGCTGGCTTACGCCTTCCAGACCAAAACTGACCTGTGCCTGGTCATGACCATCATGAATGGAGGAGATCTCAGGTGCTCAATATTAACTCTCAATACAGCACAGAAACTAACAAAACAACCTCAAACTCATTTTTGCTCGAAAGAAGTTTTCCTGCTATTAACCTGAAATATACACCGTGCAGGTTTCATATGTATGACGTGGATGAAAAAAATCCTGGTTTTGATGAGAAGAGAGCTCGATTCTACACAGCCCAGATCATCTGTGGGCTGGAGCACCTCCATCAGCACAGAATCATCTACAGAGATCTGAAGCCAGAGAACGTGCTGCTGGATGACGCAGGTGGAAAATTTCAGCAACAATGGATCTGCTTTTGTTTGAGCTCCAAAGTCACACCTCTACTCCCACACCTTTGATTTTAAGTCATGAACAATAAGTGGAGAAAAGGTTATGGGTGGGTGTGGGTATCTATCTGTACAGCAGCTGAAATAACCTGGATAAGCAACGCTGTGGCCCTGATCATAATGCTAGTAGCAAGTAGCGATAAGCTGTGAAGATTTCACAAGACTTTGAGTTCAAATGGTCTTTAATTGGGCTAATAAAGTGTGCAAAAAGCACCGAGATTGATTATTTATTATAAGCATGGTTGTAATTTTTACCAACAGGGCATGTGCGACTGTCAGACTTGGGTCTGGCTGTTGAACTTCCACCAGGACAAGAGAAAACTACTGGATATGCTGGAACCCCAGGTAACTAAACAATGAATAAACTAAAATCAAGATGAGTGAACACAATTCTCTTCTCTGTAAAACATCTATATTGTGCACCAATGACCCAAGGTTTCATGGCTCCGGAGCTGATCCAGAAGAAGGACTATGACTACACCGTGGACTACTTTACTCTGGGTGTCACACTGTACGAGATGATCGCTGCCAAAGGACCTTTCCGGGTGCGAGGAGAAAAGGTACAACTCTCAGTCTGCTAGATCTTGTCCAGGCCTCTGCTGTCATGTTTTATAACCTTTTCTTCAGGTTGAGAATGAAGAAGTGAACCGAAGAATCATAAATGATCCAGTTTCATACACACCAAGCTTCAGCAAGGAATGTAAGGACCTCTGTGAAGGCCTGATGGAGAAGGACCCTGCGAAACGACTGGGGATTAAAGATAATGAATGTAAAGAGCTCAAAAATCAGCCCTTTTTTAAAGACATTACTTGGGGCCGTCTGGAAGCAGGTGCATAAAATCATCAGCATACGTTGATCAAAAACTCCACCAAAGTTCAGTTTTTCTACATCTCTCTTGTGTTTGTCTTAAGGTATGCTACCTCCCCCATTTGTCCCTGATCCAAAGATGGTGTATGCTAAAGATATAGGCGACGTGGGCGCCTTTAGCACCATCAAAGGTGTGGTCCTGGATGACAAGGACACAGACTTCTACAAGGATTTTGCCTCTGGTAACATCCCAATCCCCTGGCAGGAGGAGATGGTCGAGACAGGTGTTTTTGGAGAACTGAACATCTGGGGAGAAAACGGCAAGCTGCCCAGCGATCTCGACCCAAACTACGTGGAGGCCAAAAGTGGAGCATGTGTGCTGCTGTGATGGAAAACAGCACCACATGTACATGTAGATTTGGCAAAAAATGCAATACATATCAAAACAAGATCATACTATTTACCAAAAATTAAATCTATAATAAACACGACACTGAAGAGGTTAAGTAACGAATGAGTTTGCAGCAAAAACTGTACACCTATCTATTAGTAAAAGTTATTGTATTATATGTTTAATTCTTCATTTATTTATCAATATTACATTGTATTTAAGCTGTAATTATTAGCTGGTTTGAAGATAAAATTTGAAAGTATTCAATAAAATCTTGCAAAGACTACGTGTTGATTGTTTTGTATTTAAATGGATTTTTGGACTATTTTGAGGTGTGTTGTTATATTTGGAGTGACCTTGATCACCCTCTCCTTGTTCTGCTCTCCCTACCTATTCCACCATCCTCAGGATCCACTGATTTCCCTCTTTCCTATTCACACTCTCTCTTTCTTTACATTTTTAATCACAATTGTCTATTTTTTGCTCATTTTAAATATATTTTTAATCATTTTCTAAATTCTTTTTTACAATTAGCATTTTTTGTTTTTGTGAAGCGCCTCGTGATTTTTATCTTGAGAGGTGCTATAGAAATGATATTTTCTTCTTCTTCTTTAGAAAAAATTAAATCAAAGTAATGACTATCTTACCCATTAGCATCCTTGTGAGCAGGGATTTTAGAAAATCGATCATCACAGACACAGATTAGTCCGACCAACCCTGACTCACCTTTTTACTTTTATGAGATATATGAGAAAAAAAGTATGTATATATCAAGCATGCTGGGCTATGATGCTCACGAAGCAGGTGTACAATTAAATAGTGAATAAGTAACAATCCATCTTTAAAACATGTGGAAAGCTGGACAGAAAATCACAAGAAGGTTAAGGAAGGGCACTTTGACACACACCTCAGGTTGTAAAAACACTTTTTTGTCACGTTTTAAAAGTAAGCTGCATCAAATTTCCTTTTGAATACAGATACTGATCTCAATCACACCTTATGTGAAAGTGTTTGTATCAATTATTAACACTCCAAGAACATTATCAACCCTCCCACTGTCTTTACGGGTGACCCCGTGTGGAAAGTTGACCATTGAGCAGGATTGATGGTTTATCCCTTGAGGTCCACGTGGCAGGGGTGAGGTGGTGCTCACTCCTCACTCCTGCCACATGGACCCAAGGGATAAACCATCAGCCCTGCTCAATGGTCAACTTTCCTCGTGGGGTCACACCCATTAGGACAGTGGGAGGGTTAAATGAAATACATGATAAATCCCTAACTCAGTTGTTTTTCTTATGTATTTATACGTCACAGTAATTAGAAATACCAACATCTTGAAATCATATCAGGGTTAGTTTACTTTTCTACTTTTTAAATCTGTTTATAGCCAAAAGCAAGTGAATCAAACCATTGGTGACTTGGAAGGAACATGTGTAAACCATTAAAATCACCATATAAAGAATGCGAATTCCTAAAATGATTTAATAAAAAGGAATAAATGTTCATGTTTAACCCTTATATAACCCTTTAATTTTCTAACGTTTTTGTCCTATGAGCTCAAAAAAATGCACTAAGGTCGTATAAGGGTTAAACTGCGTTAGCTAAAAGTGCTGCACCAAATGAGTAAATAAAGCAACAGCAGCATTGACTTTAAGGGGTTTTCATGCATCTGTGCTGTTTGTTTTGTGTGTGAAACAAAGAACTGTAATATTAAAGGTGTGGAACACCCAAAAAGCATTTCTGAGTTTTTCATGCAGGCTGAACATGAAAATAGTCTCCTACACCTATATCCTGCATTAGCTTCTGATAGAAAATAAACAGCGAAATCCTGGCAGATCTTCATCACACTGTCACTTACCGTTCATGGAATCACCCTTCTTGACAGGTGAGGCTGTTGTTTTAGTGTCCAGGAAACTGCAGAGAACGTCTCAGCTGGCAATAGCTAACTGTTAGTATTAGCACCTCCACCACACATCAGAACTCCTCCAGCCTTGCGTTACTTTTGGAGATAAAACATCGACTTTGCAGGTCAGTGGTAGTCGCATTCCTGTTTTCTAATCCGAGACAAGATGTCCAAATATCAGGATATAAGACTCCAATTCCTGCCGTATTAGGCTCTCCTCAGATGTGGCATTCTGCTTGTCCCTGAAACAAGCACATCCGAGCCCCACCCCCCACCTGTCCACTGAGTAGGCTTGCAAGGCTTTCATTTCTACTACTGCAAATGTATTGAATAAATGAGTGTCCCACACCTTTAAATGTGGGTCATTGAAGACTGAGGCTCAGACTTCATTGAGGCTCTGCTGCATACAGAAGTTAAAGATAGCATATCAGTAGAACTGCTGAACACACTTTACTTACACAACTCAAATCTAAGTTTACCTCAATGAATATCAAAACAAAGTACATATTTTTAATACTCATGAACCTAGTATAGTATATAATCAACCAGCTCAGTGGCCTAGTGGTAGAGTGTCTGCCCTGAGACTGGGAGATCAGGGTTCGATTCCTGGTCTGGTCATACCAAAGACTTCGAACAAAAATGGGACCCAATGCCTCCCTGCTTGATACTCAGCATTAAGGGGTTGGATTGGGGGGTTAAACCACCAAATGGTTCCTGTGCGCGGCTGTGTCTGCAGCTCACCGCTCCCCCAGGGGATGGGTCAAATATGGAGAACAAATGTGACAACTACCGGAACTTAAACTTAATATTTAAGAAATCCTCTGAAAGTACAAACGAGGACATTACAGGTTGTGGTCAGTTTCTCACTTGCAACTAACTGAACAGAAGATATCAGGTACAGAAAATTGGAGTATTGATTAAAAAACTTATTTAGGTGTGTACCTTTGACTTTAAATACTGCAGATACTTGTGGAGTTATTTCATCAGCAACACTAAACATTTATAGTACATGAAGAAAATCTTTGGAGTCACGCCAAATTCTAACAATAGAGATCCAATTAATAAATGGATGTTCTTTGCTGTTTGATAACTCCCGCTGTGTATGAAGAGGTGGTAAGTAATGAAGTACATTTACTTGTGTTACTGTAACTGAGTGGGTATTTTTTAGTGTATTTATACTTTTTGAGTAGTTTTTAAAATCAGTAATTTTACTTTAAGTATGCTTTGTAAAGCGTTGTACTTTTCTATATTTTGAACAGTTTCTTGGATAAAAATATATTTACAGGCCTATAAAAAATTGAAAGTATTGCGTTTCAAAAATACAGCGTCAGCACAGGAGTGGACACTGGGAAGACGCAGATGCGTTAGAGCCAAACACAGAATTCACTCTGTGTGGTGAAGAGATATGCAGCCCAGGGGCCTTTTCCAACTGAATGGATTTTATGGGGGGCTAGGAAAAGAAAAAGCACCCTTCACTGCTTCCAGTTGGATGATTGGAGGATACGAGATCGGAAGGAGCAAACCAATGTCAGCAGTGAACATGTGAGTGAGTGAGTGACTGAACTCACTTCCACACAAAAAAACGACCTGCTTGCACTGCCTGTAAGCATCTGCCAGCTCTTCTGGGCAGCTGTTCACTGCAAAGTGAGCAAGGATGAACTCTGCTAACTTTAAAAATCAGCTGCTCTAAATACACCTTTAGTTCAGAGAAAAACACTAGGATGGACACGATTAAAGGCACTGTAATCTAGAGGTACAGAAGCTCAGTGGCCTAGTGGTAAGTGTCCACCCTGAGATTGGGAGGTTGTGGGTTCAAATCCATGGTCGGGTCATACGAAGACTTAAAAAAACGGGACCTAACACCTCCCTGCTTCACATTCAGCATTAAGGAGTTTGATTGGGGGGTTAAATCACCAAATGGACCGCTGTGTCTGGAGCCCACTGCTCCATAAGGGGATGGGTCAAATGCAAAGAACAAATTTCACACACACCGGTGTGACAACTAGTGCAACTTTAACTTTAACTTAGAAAGGCAGGGCCAACGTTACAAAATGGAATAACAAACAAACTGAGATCTATATCCCATTTTGTTTTTGCGCTATTCAGAAGAGGCCATCGTCACATTTTCAAATAATTAACTAAGTAACTTTTGGAGTACATTTTATTTAAGCCAATGTTTACATTTTTAAGGGTCAGTATATGGCCAGGTAATTTTACTTGTACTTGAGTAAAATTTCATCAGAGTATTTGTACTTTTACTTAAAGGGACAATGTGTAGTTTTATCTTTAATCTCCTGAAACATCCATCAAAACATTGTTGAAAATGAATAAAATGATGTCCAGTTATTGAAAAATATTGGCGGTTTTGTAAAGTATAACCATAAAAATCTGGTCTAAAGTACATGGGAGTGGGTCTAAGTCTCTGGGTGACGCCATGTTTCCTTCTGGTTGGCTTCGAGACATGTGCCTGTTGATGACATCACAATAGATGATTGGCTGGACGAACAAATGTTAAAGTTACGTTGTTCAAAAATATTTAGGCAGTTAGAGGCACAAATTTTATAGCAAAACTATTTCAAAAACAAGTGAAAAAACAGGATAAAAAAAGATGCAATATATTTTGGTCGAATGGTATTGCCGTAGTATGATGACATCATAGGCAGGCGCAGGACCCTGAGCAGATCTGGAAACTACAGCGATGAAATTAACTGAAGGACCATCAAAGTCTGAGGAGTCATGCCCAGGTAGCTTGTTTTCTGATCCACAGTTAACACAATTTACCGTAATATTTTTTAAACTAGTGACAGTAATGGCGACATGATGTAAAACTACCTTGAAATGTATGTACTGCCCCCTAGTGGCAGGAAACTATACACTGCCACTTTAGGTACAACATTTTTGTTAACGCGCCACCTCTCACTTTTGCCCCTTTGTTGGTTTAAGAGCAGCCCTCGTAAAGTGGAATGAAAGTGCTCAGTGAGGAAGCAGAATTCCCATCCATCCATCCATCCATCCATCCATCTTCTGCTGCAGGATTCAACAGCTTTGGCAGAGATTCCCTGACCTGTATCCAGGGTTCTATGACCAGAAAAAACAACCCCCCCAAAAAATAAAAAAACTGCTCCTCGCGGAACTAAGCTTCAACCATCAGTCAGACTCAGCAAGCTGGTTGAGGAGTGTGATCCCCTGAATTTTGAAAATACCTCCAAGTTCCCGTTTTTGAAAGCAGAGTTCTCGCTGAATGTGTTTGATGGCAAAAATAATAAATAAATAGATACTAACATTAGTGAGGATTGGTTTACAAACTAGACTAAAAAGACTAAACTTTTCATTTGTCTAATTCACAAAGGGAAGCTCAGTGATAAACAGCCATGAGTCTAAAACAGAATTATTCATCAGTGTGTGTAATATGAGTGGTAATCGCCTCATCTTTTCCTCAATAAAGGACTCATTCAAAATACACAGAGAAACTACGCACGTGCATTAGTGGTTATGTTACTTTTACAACCCACGTGCCCTTGGTGGTCCCATTAGAGAGGTCGACTCAGTCATACGGACATAAATATCTGAGGTTTTGAAGAGAGGGGTGGAAAGAGTCAATCCTAATAAAACATTAACCGACACAAGATTATGAGTTGAGCTTCAAATGCCATTTCAATACTGTAATCGAACGTGAAAGAACTTTGAACTGTGCTTCTGAAGGCTGTCTGACAAAAGGACTTGACATGTGATAAGATACAGACAATAAATAATACTTTTCAAATGGAACAAAGTCTTGTCTGAGAATAAAGAATCCTCAATGTCTGGCAAACTACTCAAAATTGTCAACCGTTACATCACGAATATTCTCTCAGATTAAAACTTTTTCTATAATACGTGGAACATTTCAGAAGAGCCTGGACTTTGGCCAGCTTCTACAGCTATCCCAACAATGACACAAGACTCATTTACTCCCACACACTGATTATCTGTACTGCTTATTCTCAATAGAGTTGTGGGGAGCTCTAACTCCAGCGGTCACTGGGCGAGAGGTCGGGGACAACCTGGACAGGTCAGCAGTTCGTCACAGGAACATACAAGACATCGCTGTTAAATCTGAGCGCTCAAATACAGACGTATGTACACAGAGAATGAGATCCATCGCACTGATTGTACCTTTGCTATTTTATTAATGGTTAACCAGCGCTAAAAAAACAAAACTTCTTTCAGACTTCAATAAATTACTAATAGTGTGTTTGCTTTCTCTTGCGTTCAGCATTTCCCTGTTAAGTATCTGCTTTATGGATCGTGAAATAACCTCCCTTAAATATGAGCTACCTATTAAATCCACAAAAAGATCAAACATTTATTGACAACTTAAATTACAATAAATTAATTAATATAACAAAGTCTCATCAGGCGATCTTTACTGTAATCTAACTTCATTTATTACGTAGCACCACAAATGTTCTATAAAACCACAACGGTTCGTGTGCGATGTTTTGAAAAATTATTTCTAATTCCTGACAAAAGTAGTTTTTTTGAAACCGTAGGTGAGACATTCTAACCCTCTACTAACAGCAGAGGAATAAATACTGTTTATTTTGTACTTACTTCTATGGAAACATCTCAGAGGACGTGAAAAGTCATCAATTTTGGGCGGGAAGAGCATGCTTAAAATCCAGCAACAGCCAACAAATCAATGTTCAAATTTCCAGGTTTGACTGCAGGAGGAAAAAAAAAGTCCTGCGCAAGTTCTCACACTCCCAAAATGTATATCAGACACAGATGTAGATAACAGAGCTCCTTGCTGGGGCAGTAGCAACTACTCCTAATTATTAATAAGATTTATTTCTTTTACAAGATGAAAGGAATTACTGAGATTATAGCACTTTTTCTGGGTTTTGTAGGATGGATACTGGTTTTTGTATCACTAGAGGATCAGTACTGGAAAGAATCCACCAACGATGGGAGCGCCATCACAACTTCAACAATCTACGAGAATCTCTGGATGTCTTGTGCGAGTGATTCCACGGGAGTCTTTAACTGTCGGGATTTTCCATCACTTCTGGCTCTCCCAGGTGAGTAAAAACATAAACTAACTTTGTTCTTTATAAGTACAAAAGAAATTACATTGCAGGCGCCTATGTAATGTACATTAAACCACTTTCTAAGGAAAAAAATGCAATAATTAAATTAATTCAATTTATTATAAACATTGTTCTTTTCTTCTGTTATTGGCATTTAGTTATTGTTTATTCTAAGGATTCAGAAGACAATACACACTTATACTGTAGGGTTGTGTGTTTGCTTCAGAATGGTTTAAACTCTGTGTTGTGTGTGTACTTGAAATGTCCTCCAGGATTATTAGGATGCAGGCTTGAAAAATAACAATTTTCTTTGAATATTCACATTAATATAAACTACAAGGCCGGATAAATACTATTTAACAAAACCAGCAAACAATACAATTATAGTAACTGAAAACTAGACGTATATAATCTATGGGAGTGATGAAAACACGATTATAAATTTCACCAGTACAGTTTCTCTAATATGAAACATCTTAAACATTTTTAAAGGCATATAATCTGCCTTAAACACATCAGGATGTTCCTTACTCTTGTTTTCAGATCCATTATGATAAAACAATCCTGAAAACTGAATGTGATTAAATAGTCCTCACTTATTTTTATAGATCTGATCAGCACAGACATACAAGCCCCTTTACATCCCGTGTGTTTAAGTTAATAACCTGTTGGAAGAGAGTAAAATGTGTCTCCTTGCACCTCTGCTCTGTGCTGAAAACGCATAATGGGCTCTTTCCAACACACTTATGTCATTCATTAGATGGGCAAACACCCTAATGTGTTGGTGCCCCAAGCAGGTCACCTCAAGGTCAGCACCAGATGACCAGCACTCACCCCGACTCACTTCAAATGTCCCCATGATCACCGTGTCTGAACATTCTTGGGATTTCATTAATAATTGTTTAATAGCACCTGACAGAGCTTGGTTTAGTCTGTGATCGGGTTTAAAAGACTTCACCTCTTTGTTGTTCTAGGTGTGGTAAAAATGTAGCCATTCATAGGTTTTAATAGAGGACAGAAGTATAAGGAAGATTATAAGAATTAATCATTCATTTGTAGCTTTCCGTAGCACTTTAGTAGCACCAAGTCTGTGGATTTGTGGCAGGCAAATCTTTTTGTTTAGTTTGAAAATAGCTTATCTGACTTTAATTTGTGTCGATGATTTCAAACAAGTTAAATACAAATAAACAAGAAAACAATGGACCCAGTAGTGGAAGCGCTGGCAGGCTTTATGGGCTTTTTGAGCTGGATTATGGTTGGTTTTGCCCTTCCACATCGATACTGGAAGGAGTCTACGATGGACGGTAACATTATTACCATTTCAACCGTCTACGAAAACCTATGGATGTCCTGTGCTACTGAGTCTACTGGAGTTCACACCTGCCGGGATTTCCCTTCTCTAATTGCACTGAGTGGTACGTTACAAAAGAGTTTATTCTGATGTACTTGGATGGTAAGCCTGAATACTACTGACTCACTCAAGTAAAAGTTGGCTTGGTGATGGTGCAATCAATCAAATTATGCAAATGTAACACAGAAGTAAATTAGTGTTCAAAAGATTTGTCAGTGTAAGCAGACAGATAAGTTGGTAAACACGGCTATAAAATCCGGGAGGAAAAAGTCAATAATTGAAAAGCAATAAACACATAAAAATGATTTAGGCAATGTCTATGCAACCAGCCTTGCGGAAACTCGCAGGCTTTGTTTTACGACATTTTTATTTGAATACAAGCAAATTCAGACATAAATATCAAAACCTTTTGGGAGACATTTCTTTCACCGGAGTGAAATATTTCACCACTTCAACATTTACAATGATATCAAAGATTAGGTTCATTTTTGTGATAATGACACTTTTCTGTAAGCTATGGTTTATTATTAACGCAACATTTTTCAACTCAAGTTATTTGACTGTTGGACAAAAGGTCATTACTCCTATGAGCGACTTCAGGAGACTAACTTTATTTAAGACAAAAACAATTCTAGAAGATCTGGAGAGGTGAGGAAAATTACAACAAATGTTGCCCTGAGCCAAACATATCAACATGTCTGTAAGTCTGTAAGTGGGATCATATCACTCCTGTGCTGGCCTCCCTTCACTGGCTTCCGATCTTTTATTGGGCGTATTTTAAATGATTGTTTTTGTTTTTAACTTCTTTCAGGGATGCCCCCCTCCCCCTCCCCCGCTACCTAGCGGCGCTCCTGAAGACATACTGGCCCTCTGTGCTCTTCTGATCAGAGCCATCAGAGCCTCCTTTGTGTCCCTCGCTCTAAGTGTCGAACTCGTGGGGATCGAGCTTTCTCGGTTCTTGCTCCATCACTGTGGAACCAGTTACCATATGAAATTAGGCAGTCTACCTCTTTGCCGCTCTTCAAGAGTCGATTGAAAACTCATTTTTTCCGCTTAGCGTTTCCAGAACATACTTGAAGTTATGTTTGTCTGTTTTTTTCTTTTTAATTAGTTTTTGACTTACTGTTTTACTTCTAACTTTTAGCCCTATGTTTTAATTATGGTGTTTTAACTTCTCTTTTTATGATCGTATGTGTTCCTGATTGTTCTAGCGCCTTGGGCGCCCAACTGGGGTTGTGGAAGGTGCTGTATAAATTAAGTTTTGATTATTTGAAACATGTCAGACACACCTTGTTCCACCAGTGGTTGTGTATGTCCAAATCATTGACTAGTGAAAGCTTGTATCATTTCAGTGCTATCATTATATTAATGTACTTTATCGTGTAATGTTTGCACACAGGGTACATTCAAGCCACCCGAGGACTGATGATTGCCTCCATTGTGCTTGGGACATTTGGCATTGTGGGTACTCTCATAGGAATGCAGTGTTCCAAAATAGGAGGCGAAAACTACGTTCTTAAGGGGAGGATAGCAGCAATCGGAGGAGTGTTCTTTATACTTCAAGGTAAACATCCGAGACAATTCTTAAAGAGAAATAAAAATCATTTCTCTGTAACATAAATGCATTTAAAACTGTAACAGAACACTGACAAACTGTACTAAAAACATTCATATAAACTGTATCATGACAACAGTGTACAGAACCAGTAGAAATTTTACTAAGAGTGTTGGGCAAAACTCCCCTAAAGGTTTAAAACTGTACTAATGTGCTGTAATAGGCTTATGGATACTAGAAATGAATGGACTAAAGTTGTAACTGTACTTGATGGATTTACTACTTAAAATTGCACATGTTTTGTGCCTTAGTTTGTTAACTAGTAACAAGTTAGAAACACAAGCATGTCAGTTAATGTGTGTCTTCTGCTCTTATGTTTTAATCTCAGCAGCAGAACATGCCCTTGTTACTTTTTAAAGTCCTTCCTGATCACGCTGCCTTCACTGAACTCAAAGTCCAAACTTCAAAGTGTTCAGCACGCTATTTATGTCAGATTATCTGAATCATCTGACCTCACTTGAAATTGTCCACTTCACAGGAAATTATTTTAGGTCCTTGAAAGCACGACTAACAGATTTAACATAAATAGATAAATTAATCCTTGAAAAAGGAAGAGACAGTAAACTGACAGCGATTTCGGTGACTTGTGGTGTCAAATTTTTCAGATCAACACATGATGTGAGACAGCTTTATTACTGTGATTCGGTTGTATTTTGACTAAACCATAAAAGAGACATTTTAGTGTCTCGGTAGACTGTGCCAGCTTGTGAAATAGGGATTATATTGCTTCCTATTTTAATGCAGAACTTGACCTCTTAAAAATGTCATCCATGTGAAGAGACAAACAGCGATAAATTTAAACAGCAAATGAGCCTCTTTATTTGATTTTTTAAAAACCTGTTAAAAGGACAGGTTTTTTTAAGGTTAAAAAATTTATTTAAAAAATTAAAAATTAAAATTAATTTAAATTTTTAAGGACACAAACTTCATTTCCCAGAGTTCAGCGAAGGAACATTGAAACATGTTAGAAGCTAAACTAGTTTTTTTATTAATAACTCTGAGGGGTAAAAGAACATATTTGTTGTTTAAGGTTGTTAGGGGTTTAAAGTTAGAGTTGTGAAACACTGAAAACCCTTTTTCCTAAATTATTTTTTCTGATTATAATCAGTCAATCTGAGTTATTCGTGCAGGCTGAACATGAAAATAGTCTCCTACACCTATCTCCTGCTTTAGCTTCTGATAGAAAATAGACGGTGAAGTTCTGGGATTAGAAAATCCTGACAGATCTACGTCACACCGTCATTTAACATTCACTGACTCACCCATCTTGACTCACGACGGGGAAGGCTGTTTTTGGTTTAGTGTCTGGGAAACAGCTGAGAATGTCCCAACTATTATAAGCTAACTGTTAGCGTCAGAAACTTCACCACACAGCAGAAGCTCCTCCAGGCTTGTGTTATTTGTGGAGATAAAACATCAACATTGCAAGTCAGTGGTAGAGTCGCAAACCCGTCCAATAATGTCCAAATATCAGGAAATAAAACTCCAAAACCTGCCATCTGAAGCTCAGCTGTGATGTGGGTCAATGCTAGTTCCTGGAAATGGCGCACCAGTATACCAGTTAAACTTTGTAGGTGGGGAAGGTCAGAAAAGGATCCGATCTATTTGTTTTTCCCTCATTTACAGTGACGGAGATATGGCTCTGGTGTTAATCAAGTTAAATTATATCTCTTTGCAACAATTTTCACAAGAAACAGAACCGTTAAAAGCAGGGCTTGTGTTGACCGGATAGTTCCCGTATTTGACCACTTATTTTGACAGAGAAAGAATAGAAAGAATTACCCTGAAGCATGCAGAAAAACTGACATTTTATTCGTTACGCACATCGCAGATGTAGCTAAATCACTCAAGAAAAGATTCCCATCTGAACATCTGAGCTGGACACTGCTCAGCGCAGCTCGCTGTCAGCGTGTACGTACAGTGCACAGCGAGCTGAAGATGTGGAGAGGGGCTTGGAGCGCGTCGCAGAACCAGAGCGCATGCAGGAAGATTCCTCCGACTGAAGCGAGACTTGTCACTTAGAAAATGTTCTCTGATTATGAAACTTTGGCTGAATAGTGCTTGTTCCTGTCTCCAATGTGGCGACACCTCCAGGAGCCATCTGAGGAAAATCCCAGAATCTCACATCCTCTTCAGCTCATAAAGCGCATATGATTACGCACAAGCATGACACGTCAACCCGGTCTCACAGTAAGACCGGGTTGGGCCTGTTCAGGTTTACGCAGACAATCTTTACATTTAGAATTGGCATACAGATGTAAAATTAATGCAGTAAAATATAAAGCATTTTATTTAAATATCCATTCATTATTTTACAAGCACAGAGAGCCGCATCAGATGGATGGAAGAGCCGCATGCGGCTCCAGAGCCGCGGGTTGCCGACCCCCGACTTAAGGCATTCATTCCTACTAGAGACCACAAATGTATTGATTAAATGGTTGAACCTATCCTTTAACAAATTTGAAGGAAGAAAGAAAATATTTGTAGTTTAAAGTTATTAGTGGTAAAGATATGTTGTTGCTGTTTTATGAATCATTTAATGAGGGAAAAGGGATTTCATGTGATATACGATTGATGCATATTTTCTACGACTAAGAATACCATTTCTACATAAATTTGAGTAAATGAGAATCTCTTGATCAACTTTTTCAAAAACTCATTTGTAATCCCATTTGCTCCGTGCTGTACATGAGCTTATTTGGAGTTTTCTCTGCTTCTACTAAAGCATTATTTAGTTGCACAATGGCAATGCTAGTATAAAGATGATTGCACAAGACTGCAAATGTCTGCATCAAACCTTTAAACATTTTACCTGAAACTGTTATCTTTAACTTATTTGTAAAGCTTGTAAATTAAACTATATTTAACGTCTTTGTGTTCGAAGGGCTCTGCACCATGATTGCCGTGTCTTGGTATGCAGCCAACATCACCCAGCAGTTCTTTGACCAATTTTATGCAGGAATAAAGTGAGTTCACATTAAAAGTTATCAGTTGTTAAAAAACATTATACAACAATTGTTAGGCATTCTTCGCCATGGGATAAAGAAATAAGATGAATGTATTGCAGGTATGAGATTGGACAGGGCCTCTACATCGGCTGGTCTTCTGCTGTCCTTGCACTCTGTGGAGGCTCGTGTCTGTTATGTGCCTGCATATCCAACAGCCCTGGTGAAAAAACGTGAGAAGCAGTTTACAAATGTTTCTGTTCTTTATAAAAACAGAGTAAGTTTTCAAGTCTGAAATAATGTTTTTGTTTTAGCCCTTATCCGTACCACCCACCCTCCAGAGGACAGGTGCGGTCAACAGTAGCAACGTCTCAAACTCCCAGCAACTATGGAAGAAACGCTTACGTCTGAGAAGTCCAAGGAAAGGTTTGTGACTCTACAAATGATTCGCAACATCTTTTATTTACTAAGAAATACTTACATATGTATATTTTCTATGAGATAATGTACGTTGGATTATGCACATTTTCAAATTGAACAGATGTTTAGCTGATCATATAATGTTAATGTGTATAGATTCCTCATGTAAACATGCGTTTTTTCCCCTGTTTATTTAATCTAATGAATGACTTGATTTGTTAATATCAATTCCAATCCTTCTAGGGAGGTTGTGAGACTAACTATTTTGTGTAGGTCAGTACTGCTCTGACCATGTCTGACCATGTTATTTTAAAGAGGACATATTGTGCAAAACTCACATTTTGCATCATTTGGTGCTGCCATGTTGCCTCTATAAACAATCCAAACATAAAAAAATCCATCCATTTTAGGTCAGTGTTTGGTTTCAGGAATGATGAGCTTAAAACAAGCAGTCTAAAAAAATTCCCATTTTTTTTACGTCACAAACAGAGACATTTGCATATTGGAGCTTCTCAGCTTATAGCAGCCTGAGCAGGGGATGGGTGGGTGGGGCCAGGTCTAGCTTGTTTGTCTTAAGTTGACAGAACCCTTAAACAGCTCGTTCTGACAAGGTACTGGAAATGTCAAGAGTAAAACTGCAGATATCACTTTAAATAGGAAGGATTTTAAGCAAAGAACTTCATAACATAAATCTGCCTTGGTCTTGGCCCTGTTCAAACTAGCTGTTAGTTTGTTCATCTGGTCAGAACTGATAAGCTAACGCATCTGTTTCTTAAAAACTACGTTTTAAAGATCTATCTAAAACCAGTAAGGTATACACTGTTTGAATTTTATACAGAAACACTGTTCAAAGTATATGAACTCTCGTTAAAAAATGCGTTCTACACGAGTGAGCAAATAGCTGAAAATGTCAAAAATGTCTGACTCAGGTCTATTTCAGACTCACTGTCACTATTCAGTATGTGCTCATTTGTTTGAATTGTAGACATGGCTGTAATACTGTTGTGTCTGATTTAACATCAGAAATATGTAATTAAAGAATGATATAAGTGGATTTAGATGAACCAATGAATAGCTGCTGCAGTTTATTTTACTAAATGTACATTTAAAATATTAACAGCATCTTTTCCCAAAACTATGCACTTCCTCAGAAGAGACTTCCTCCCAAAGCAGCGTAGAAAAAAACCCACATGCAGATTAGTTTGTAAGGGGCTAACAATGGCTTTGAGATTCATGGATTAATAATCTTCCATTTGTTGTGCAAAGATATCAAAAATGCTCAAAAGGCTCTTCTCTTTATGAGAGTAATCCCATCATTCTTCATCTGAAAGACAAATAATCTGACAAGGCTTAAAGGAATAAAACTCTTATGTAAGATCTTTAATATGTTTAAGGAGTAAATCTGCTTCATTATGTTGTGTGCTTCTGCATATCTGTGTGGTATGGCAACTGCTTTGCAGTGGATAAGAAAGTTCTGTAAACCATTGTGAATGTTGGATGGAAGATGGTATAAAACCTGCCCACTATCACATCCAGAGTGAAAGATGCAGAAGAGCCTCCTGCATCTTGAAGACCCCACCCACCCAGCAAACACACCGTTTATGTCACTCCTCTGTGGCAGGAGGCTGCAGAGCATCAGGTGCCTAATCCGCCCCAGCTGTGGACCAGCTTCTACACTGAGCTCAGACAGAACACTAATGCCTCCAAAACAAACATCAGTGGTCTTCCAAAAACTGTGCAAAGAAATCAGCTTCTGCTTATTATGACCATCAGTGCCTTGACTTTAAGATTTTCTGTTAATTTTATGTTTATTGTTTATTTATTTGGCAGACACTTTTATCCAAAGCGACTCACAATTTATCACCTATAGGGCTTGTTGTGATCTGTGGGGGAAACCAGAGTACCCAGAGGAAACCCACACATGCCTGGGGAGAACACGCAACACCACGCAAAAAGGCAGCAGCCTAGTTTCGAACCTGCAACCTTCGTGCTGCGAGGCGGCAGTGCTAAAACTGTGCCACCAAGCAGCCCGAGGCCTCCAATCTAGTCTAGTTGTGTTGTCTTTAAAGCATTTATCCGGGACCTTGAGATCGTTATCATACTGAATTATGCAGAAGCAAATAGGACTGGACAATAATTAATCTGGAACCTTAATGTAAAAAGTCCACTAAAGTAAATTATCAGTCAAGCAATCAATCAATTTTATTTGTAGAGCACCTTCCACAACGTTATCAGAAGCCCAAGGTGCTGAACAGCATCATCATAAAAACATTCCCAGTACCTGGGCATTAAAAGCAAGATAAAAACATAAAATCATAAAATAACAAGCAAGCAATATTACAAATACAGAGAGATAATGGAATAAGACTAATCAATTAAAAACAAATGGTGGACAAAATAAGATCAAGCATCCTGATCAAAAAGAAGACGTATTAAAAACCATAATGTCAGGGCAATTCAAAGAACCCTACTGTTGAAAAGCAATCAAATAAAAATGAGTCTTTAGATGAGACTTAAAGACTTGAAGGGACGGCGCCTGCCTAATGCTCAATGGCAATTCATTCCACAGAGTTGGAGCCAAAACAGAAAATGCACGATAACCCCTTGATCGATATTTCGACTGGGGGACCACCAGGCGTCCCTGCTCGGCTGAGCGAAGAGACCGAGATGGAGCATACCTGTGCAAAAGTGCAGTAATGTAAGAGGGGGCACTGCCCTGGAGGGCCTTATAAACGATAGTTAAGATCTTAAATTTAGCTCGGTATTGCACCGGGAGCCAGTGCAGAGCATTCAGCACTGGGGTAATGTGCTCTCGACATCTAGTACCTGTCAGGAACCTATAGCCACTGAGTTCTGTACAAATTGGAGCCGTGCAACCATGCACTGGGCCAGACCAGCATACAGAGCGTTACAGTAGTCCAGACGGGACAGGACGAAAGCATGCAACACAGACTCCAGATGAGCTCCACAGCAGAGGCCTGATCCTGGATAGTCGTTTCAGGTTAAAAAAAAACAGGACCTCACCACTGTATTTACGTGAGTTTCAAGATTAAGTGAGGAGTCAATTTTTATCCCCAAATTACTGACTATTTTCTTTTCATAGGGGGTCAATGGGCCAAGGTCAATATCAGCACCTGAGCCATTTCTTCTGCCAGGACTAAGTATTATGACTTCCGTTTTGCTCTCATTTAGGTGCAAAAAATTAGAAGCCATCCAACATTTTATGTCCTTCAAACAGTCCAATGAAGGAGAAACAGATCTGTCCTCCCCACTTCGAAGAGGGAGATAGATCTGGCAGTCATCAGCAAAAAAATGAAATTTCACATTATGCTGATGAAGGAGGACTCCAATAGGAAGCAAATACACTGCAAATAGAGGACCAAGGACAGAGCCCTGTGGCACACCCCAGTGAAGTCTCACGCAGGCTGACGTCACCTCACCCATCTGAACACTAAATGTCCTGTCATGAAGGTAGGAGCGAAGCCATTGGAGGGCCTGCCCAGTTATCTCCACCCAATGCTGTAGTCGGTCCAGAAGGACTTTGTGGTCGACTGTATCAAAAGCTGCAGATAAGTCCAGCAATAGTAGGACAACATCGTTATCCATGTCACAGGCTAAAAACGTGTCATTAAAAACCATTAAAAGAGCAGATTCAGTGCTGTGACCTGCCCTGAACTCTGACTGAAAGGTTTCCCATAAATCATTTGTGTTCATAAAGGCAACCAATTGTGAATACACGACCTTCTCCAGCAGTTTGGAAAGAAAAGGGAGTTTTGAGATGGGCCTGTAATTAGCTAAGGTTGTCACATCCAGCCCCGGCTTTTTTAACATAGGATGAATAACAGCCTTCTTAAACAAGGATGGAACCATTCTAGAAGTAAGACTGCCATTTATGATTGCCAAAAGTAAAGGGCCTATCACTGGAAAGAGTTCTTTATAAATTCTCGAGGACAGTACATCACAAGGTTTAAGCTGAGCGACCAGTTTTTCCCAAGTCCGATAATGATACAGGATCAAATGTTTCCAGTGTAGCCTGGGGCGGCTCTGGGAGGAGAGTCAGGTGGTGAGTTTGTAATGGCAGCTCGAATAGCTGTAACCTTATAAACAAAAAAGTGAAGAAAGTCATTACAAATTTTCAACTGTGGGAGGCAAAGAACTACAATCAGAGAACTCAAGTAGCGAATTTACTAAAGAAGAAAGAGTGTGTGGATCATGAGAATTTTTTTCCACGATATCAGCAAAGAACTGTGTGTGTGTGTGTGTGTGTGTGTGTGTGTGTGTGTGTGTGTGTGTGTGTGTGTGTGTGTGTGTGTGTGTGTGTCTGGACCACTTAGGGACTCTTCCTGTTTTTAAACTGATTCACAAAGTTTTCTGGAACTGATGGATTAATTTATGGAATAAAATAATAACCAGTTCAGTTCACACACTCAGGGTTTCTAATGCCTGGTTGTGTTGGCGCCACCTATTGGCTAGAAATCGTATCAGATTTGATTAAAGCTCAGCTTCTGGTCTGAGTGCACAACAGCAACACCATGTTGTTTAAAGGGGAATTGCTGGATCAGGGTTGGTTTGTTTTTAAAAAGTCCCCATCCCGAAATACAGTCAAAATAAAATCTAAAAATCTAATTAAATTATGAGATTCTGTGCACTGGGGAAGAGAACACAAGGAGGAAACAAACCCGGTGTGTTACTTCAAGTGACCTTTATGGGGTTCAAACCAACCAGCATATTATCTGTTTTTATAAGAAACATCTAGATTTTAGGAGCATCATTGGCTAAATTGTCCAGGTTTTGTCCGTCAAAGCGAACAAAGTGCCAGCCTTCGCTAACGGTCAGGTCCTGGCCTCCTTTAGCTGCATAAAAGTCACGAGACGGAGTGTTCCAGTTCAGCACAGACAGCTGCAGCCGCACACACTGCTTGCTTCTTCCCACCTGAGCAAACACAACAATCCTCTGTTTAATTGTGGAGTCAGTAGCATGAAAACAGCTGATTCACATATTGTGATCACTTTCAAAATGCGTAAACATACAAAACCTCAGCAACTTTGCACAGTAAGCCCTTGCCAATGCCATTTCCTGAGGAAATTAAAAACAAGACAGTCAATTGAAAGTAAGAGTGCAAAGGATCATCACTGATCCGCGATCTCTCTCTACGGTCCGGCACACGCATGATCCGCGGATTGGTCAGGTGAAGGGTCGAGGCGCCTCCTGTTCAATCCAAACGAGTAAAGCACAGCGGCGGTCATGGCTGAGGAGGAGAGGAGCTTGAAAAACCACCTGCATTGTTTAAGTCACATGTATGGGAGCATGTTGGCTTTCCTATGAAATACAATGATGACACAAACTGCAGTCATGAACACACATGCACGTGCCTCCAGTCTGATGGTGCAGCACCGCTCACACGTACCTCCGATCGCTGTAAGGACGGAGGGAGGTGGTGCGCGCAAACTGCCTGGGACAATTATTACATTACAGTGACCAACTTGATTTGATGTAACTGAATTATTAATCTGGTAAATAAACTAACTTTAATATCTTTTATCTTTACGGTAAAGCAGACCCTCAGAGCTGTCGAGGGTCCCCTGACTGCTGACGTGTGGACCAGCCGTGCTACAGAGGCGTACCTTGGTGTGTCCTGCCATTACAATGGTGTTCTGCTGAGCTGTGGTGGCCTCATGGAGGGGGCCATCGGCTTGAACACTGTTGCTAACCACTTAAACCTTCTCCCTCTCCTGATAATAACACTTTATTTTCTTTGACATTGAATGTGCTACTACTAGTTTACCCTTTTAATTATAGATTCACTAGAATAAATACAATAAAGTTTATCTCTCAGCAAATAGAATATTTACTAAGAAATCACAATGTAACCATAGAAACAGTACTTGGTATTTATGTTGTGTGCGTGGATGTGTGTGTGTGTGGGGTGGGGGTGGGGGGGGTGGGGGGGGGGGGGGGCTGGTGTTGGTGTGTGTGTGTGTCTGCTTTGTCTTCTCCATCCCCAGTAAGTCGTGGAGGATGGCTGCTTATACTGAGCCAGGATTCTCTGGATGTTTCTTCCTGTTAAAAGGGAGTTTTCCTCTCCACTGTCGCCAAATGCTTGCTTAGTATGATGATTGCTGTAAAGTCACTGACACTTGTCAGTGTCTTGATGCAATTTGCTGGGTTCCTTATATAGGAAACTTTTTACTGATTGGCTTAATGAACTGAACTGCATTGGAATGTTTACTGTGTGAAGTGCCTTGAGACGACTCTTGTCGTGATTTGGCGCTATATAAATAAACTTGAATTGAATTTCCTGAGTTAAGATTGGAAGACGAAGCACTTCAACCTTGCCATCATGCCCCTAGTGAACACAAGTCATTGTTGTGCACAATTTATTTTTGGTTTTAGGTGCCTACACCTCCATCTGACTGTGGCATTTGTATTAACAGGTTACAAAGTTAATTAAAAGTTGTTTGGTAAGCTATCATCTTGTCTTTATTACTAGATGGCACATAGCTGATCACACTTCAAACTAGAAGCTAATGATGGGTATATTAGAGCATCCTGGTGCAATAAGCTAAACTTTTATGAATGGCACGATTAGTCGACTAATCGTCAACAAAACTGGTGATTAGTCGACTATTACAATAGTCATTTGTGGCAGCCCTATGTGTCTCCTGTGAGCCAATATTGCAGCGTCGACAATTGTAATTTGATGAAAACCAGCAAAAAGCTCCAGATTTGTTTAAAGTGGTTGCAGGAACCAAATTTTACCAAATGATGTCATTTTTACTTCATTTCAACATAATGCACCTTTAACGTGGTGGGACCTGAAATATTGTTGGGGGAAATGTGTAAAAGAGGAGTAAAGAAAAACAAACAATGCTTCAGAAAGGTGAGGAAATAAGTGAAAGCAGGACACGCAGCGTGAGCATATTTATGGCAAGCCATTTTATCATTTAATCAGCAATCGGACCTCTCTGTAATTCTTATTTTTATAGCAAGTTGCAAACTGAGATTCTAAAAAAAATAAAGAGAAAGCAAAGCTATTTGTGTTTGCTGTTTCTATTCTTTCTGCTGATTCGTAAAATAATCTGATCCGTGATCCAATCTGAACCGCGAGTTTTTGATCCGTTGCACCACTAACTGAAAGTAAGCACTAAAACATGAATATTTACACATTTGTGCATTCATAAAAATAAAAGTAAAATGTTCAGCAGGTTATTAAGATGTCTTTAACACATTTATACCTCTGAATTCTGGCATCACATACAGGTCCTCCAGATAAAGTGACCGTCCCTTCCACGTGCTATAGGTGTAGAAGTACAGGGCGTATCCAACAACTGTGAATCCTGCCAAGAAACAAAAACAAGTATTCAAAATGAGAAGCCTCAGAAAGACACAAATATTGTGGAAATTTTGTTTTAGTTGTATTAAGATGATCCTAATGAACAGTTTACCTTCTTTAGATTTAAGCTCCTCAGGAATTTCAGCAACGAGGCATTCGAAAAATGGATTCTGGCAGAAACCGTCTCGTTGCAGTTCTAACCGTACACAAGAAAAGTTACCAAATGGGCACATATGAAGATGAATATCATCATTCTTCCTAAATATGGCACAACATGAAATTCCAGGGCAACAAAATGAAGTACAGAAAAAGGTGAACATTTTCATCCTGCCTTTCATTATCACTGTTACATGACAACGCCACACAAACCACATTGGGACCCATTTTTCCCGGCGTTCTGTCAGAACACCTAGCTTGTAGCTAACATTCATATCAGATTCTGCCAACGAAATGGCTCTAAAACAATTCATACGTAAATGTTTTGCATATTTATTGCAAAATCTAATTTTTCTGCTGCTTTAGTGCTGCAACAACATAATATTAATAAGAAATGATTATACCTTGTGTTTTACAGCACTGTTAATGCTTCAGATTATTAAGAATGCGTTGTTTCAGCTGTGAGATTAGTCGATGGGATCAATGAAAAAGAACGTTTGTCACGGACTCCATGGAAACGTTAAGAGAATTCACAAAAAGTGGTTTTCCATCGGTTTTGTGACTGGCATATTTTTGTGAGTTTAGAAAAGAAGCAGATGAGACAGCATGTTCGACAATTTTGTTTTTCATCTGACAATATTAGAACATGTCCGTAATGTCTGAGGTGTTTTTATAAACAATGTATACCTAATACTCCTGGACAGGGTATGAATTACACAGAGGCTTGTGGGGGAGCCCAGTTATTGACCCTTTGCACCGACGTCACCTAATCACGTGGGTCCACCAAGCTGGACGGCAAAAGCATGTAAACAGTGAGCGACACGAGTACTAAACAAAGGGAAAAGTAGAGCCTGAAATTGTTTTGCGATCAAAACCAAAGCAAAACTCCAGCATTCCTTCAACTAGTTCATGCCCAGTTCAGTTATCAGAAGAAGTAGCGCATCTAGCGGGGGCTCATAGAGAGCGGTATGTTAACTAGCTTACCAACGTTAGCTTACATTCTCTCTGCAGCTGTTCACCGATGTAAACATGTTGCTGACTTTGCCTAAATTCACCCCTCTGGAATTATAACTTTATGTTATAAACAGCGTTTCACTTTACACCAAAGCTGATGGTTAAAAAGTCCGGATCTCTACCAGCTTCTGTTACTGGTGGGGTTACCGGGTTCAGCTGCTGCTCTCACACCAGAATGAGAAGATCTCTGAACGGCGACGCTCATATAAATAAATAAATAACGTAATTTTATCACACGTAATCATACATCGGAGCTTTAATATTGTTAATTATTATCTCGCTTTACACTACAGTGGACGGCGCACAACCTCCGTGGTGAAATACCCATCCATCAGGATGTTCAATAACTAGTATAAACACATCACATTTACCCCTGTCCCTGTCTTCCTCGTGAAATAAATTAATGTTAATCTTACCCGTTAAAAACATGCTCGCTGCAAATCTGAGGCCTGCTAGTCCGCTTGATTGATCGCTGTGGTTCATCTCCGTCCTCAGTCTCCATCAAAGTTATTAAAAAAACTAAACGAGTTGAGTTTACATCCTTTAGTGCAGCCAACCACGCAGCAAGCTAAAACCATTTTACTGTAAAATCAACTAAATAAAAGTGATAAAAGGCTACAAACTGGCTTGTTTTGACTACCTTCACTTGAGTTTCAATGGATATAACCGGTCTTTTTGCCGTCCATCATGGTGAAGGCGGTGGTCTCATGAGTGGCGTGACGTCACGTGCAAAGTGTAACTTGGGGGGGGGGGGGATTTCTGTTTGGCCTAGGCCCCCAAAATGCCTTGAAACGGCCCTGGGTGTGTGACAGTTTTGACGATGGTCTGAATTGTAGCAGATGTATAAATATTACATGTGTGTAACTTATTGTTTTATACAGGTAAAAACGTGTAGTGGAGATAAATCTACTTACATTTTCCTTTTCAAACTTTTTTCTTTGTTTTCTTGTTTTTATTTAACTATTTTCCTGTCCTCTGTCCCTCATCTTCCTTCATCTCCTCTAAACTCTCCAGAAAAACTGCTGCTTGGAGTCTTACATTTTTACCTCATCAGTTACTTTTGAGCAGATCAAAGGGATCTTCTGACCGCAAAGCAAAGCGCACGTTTCGATGCTGCGTCAGTGAGCTGAAATCATCGCAGCACATGATGAGCGAGTGCGTCAGGCACAATTAAAAGACAGAATACCAGAGGACATAAATAGACATGAACGGTCGTGTGTTAATTATAGTTTTTTGGTTGCTCCACTTTGAGAATGTGCCGTGCGCAGAACGCAGCTGCCTGGAGCGCACCAATGCCCCCCCATGATTTGATCCCTGCTTCTGGATAAAAAAAATGGACATTATCATGAATGCAATCCATGCTGGATAGACCCTCTAGGTCAGGGCGCCCAATCCTGGTCCTGGAGAGCTAGTATCTAGCATATTTTACCTTTAACCCTGCTTCAACACACCTGATTTCAATCAGCAGGTGATTAACAGGCTTCTGCAGAGCCTGATGAGCTGCTGCACAGGTGTGTCAACCACTGAATCAAGCGTGTTGGGAGCAGAAAAACCACAAAACCTGCTGGAGGCCGGCCCTCTGGGACCAGGATTGGGCACCACCGCTCTAGGTCTGGTCAGGGCTGGACGCCACTGCCCAGAACAGTGACATCTACTGGGACAATGATGAAACATTTGAAAAAAGTTAGAAATTTTCCACTATGTAAAATTATATATATTGAATCAGATTCTTGCTTTCACACCTTACCCCTGCTTAGCTGAATTACCTTCATGTGAAATCTTCACTTGGTCGGGCATTTTTTCATAAACCGCGAGCTCCTGTGAATTAATGTAATAATAGTATGGCTTAAAACACGCAACCTTTAAGTAAATAATTTAGAAACATATTTATCTGCTCACTGTAGCAATAGGCTACTGTATCATGTGTGCACCTAAAATAGCCGCTGTAGCGCAAATGCCAACTCACCATGATCATCCTGGAAACATCTTTGCAGTCTTCTTTTGTTGCAGCTCGTACTCTGAAATTCATGTCTGCAGCAGGAGAACTAACTCCGTTAGGACAGTTAATATATGATATCTATGTTAAATTCGGCCTAGCGGGAAATGACTAAAGATCACAGGAAGCGGATGTGGTAAGAAGTTCTTCAAAATAAAGGATCGCTGTCTTAAATTTTTTAATTGAATCAAGTTTGATCTGCTTTATGCAGATGATGTGGTCCTGTTGGCTTCATCAGAATGTGATCTTCAGCTTTAGCTGGAACAGTTAGTAGCCGAGTGTGAAGCAGCTGGGATGAGAATCAGCTCCTCTAAATCTGAGACCATGGTCTTGATTCAGAAAAGGGTAGAATGTCTTCTCCGGGTCAGGGATGAGATCCTGTCCCAAGTGGAGGAGTTTAAGTATCTCGTGGTCTTGTTCACGAGTGAGGGAAAACTGGAGCATGAGATCGATAGGCGGAATAGTGCTGCATCTGCAGTGATGTGGTCGTTGTAACGGTCTGTCGTGGTGAAGAGAGAGCTGAGTCAGAAGGCGAAGCTCTCGATTTACCGGTCGATCTACGTTCCTACCCTCACCTATGGTCATGGGTAGTGACTGAAAGAACGAGATCGTGGACACAAGCGGCCGAAATGAGTTTTCTCCAAAGAGTGGCTGGGCTCTCCCTTAGAGATAGGGTGAGAAGCTCGGTCATTTGGGAGGGGCTTGGAGTAGACCCGCTGCTCCTCCACATCGAGAGGAGCCAGTTGAGGTGGCTCGGACATCTGATCAGGATGCCTCCTGGGCGCCTCCCTGGTGAGGTTTTCCGAGCACGTCCAACTGGGAGGAGACCTAAAGGTAGACCCAGGACACGGTGGAGGGACTATGTCTCTCACCTGGCCAGGGAACGCCTTGGGATTCCCCCGGAGGAGCTGGCCCAAGTGGCTGTGGAGATGGAAGTCTGGGCCTCTCGCCTTAGGCTACTGCCCCCGTGACCCGACTCCGGATACGCGGATGAAATTGGATGGATGGAAGTTTGATCAATTAACTTCCTCCATTCAACCAGAAAAAGTTATAAAGTTATAGAATAGAATAGAATAGAATAGAATAGAATAGAATAGAATAGAATAGAATGAAAACTACTCATTCATCAAAGTCCAGTCAAGACACACACACACACACACACACACACACACACACACACACACACACACACACACACACACAAATACCTAAACAAAAGCACTGCTGAGGATGTGACCAGGCCTGTTGCTGTGGCGACAGGAGGGCAGTAATGGAGTTAAGCTGTCCAGAGAGACTGCACCGCTGAAGAGCAGAGGCAGTGCAGCACTAAATGGTTCTGTTGTTGCACTGCGGTGCATCAACCCACAGAAAACTCTCAATTTCAGACCCATTCATGGTGAAAGTTAGACTCACACTGTGCTCTGCTTCCTACCGCAGCGCTGCAGCTGCTGAATAAAGGTAAGTAAAATTAACTGCTAAAGATAGACTTACTTATATTATATTACATGAACATCCCATTAACTGCTGGCAACATTGTAATTGGGTGTAAATGATGGATGATTGAGCACAAAATGCTGCACTTTAAAGCTTGTAACACTTTTGCACTGAGATGACTCCAGCTTTATTTTAAAAACAGTAACATTTTAGCACACTGTTGTCATGATTTGTTATCATAACGGAGAATTTTTTCTGCATCATCCTATTTGTTTGTCAAAGTGCACAAATCTGTAGAAAAAGTGTGGTTACAGAAAAAAGTTACAAGGACTTTTAAAAGTTTATTCAGCAGGGTGCATAAATACAGCATGCACTTAAATTAAGGTGTGATGTAAATAAAAATTTTAATAAAACATCTGGATGTGCAATGGAACAGTAACAGCACTCCAATCTGTGAACGGACAAAATCCCAAAGGTCACAGGAAACTAGAAACAGGCGTTTTCAGCGGCAAACAAGTTGAATATCCTGTAAAATAATTTACATATATATAAATGTATATATATATATATATATATATATATATATATATATATATATATATATAATCATAGGCGCTTCCGGAGCTGGAGGATGTCAGATTCTGGGATTCTCCTCAGCTCCTGGATGTGTTGCCAAATTGGAGACAGGAACAAGCACTATTCAGCCAAAGTTTCATAATCAGGGAACATTTTCTAAGTGACAAGTCTCTGAGAGACAGGGTTTGGAAAACACTCGCTTCAGTGGGAGGAACCTTCTCACATGCGCTCTGGTTCTGAGAGCCTGGATTTGTATTCTGAACAGTCTAAACATGTTTTTAAAAGAAACGTATGACAAAAGTGGCACCTGCTCAGTTAAACCACCAACAGGGTGAAAAATATCAAAATATTGTAGGCAGAGACGGGCTACAACTTCTGGATCATCTTTATATAAATCGTTTTATTGATTATCTTCTTATGAAAGATAACTTTGACGTACACGAGCGACCAGGCGCGTTGCAAGATTTTCAAAAGTGTGGGGGATGTTGTCTGTGCCTAAAATAATTTCATGTTATTCATCTTGTTAGTTTAATTTCCATAATAGCGGAGCAGGTGCGAATTTTAGACGCGTCACGCATGTCTCCGTTTTAAACATGTTTAAACTGTTCAGAATACAAATCCAGGCTCTGTCTCGTTAGATTGGTGTAACTAAAGTTTGTACTGAATGAAACTTTACATTAAACCATGTTGAAAAGAAAAGGATCCGATTAAATCATTTCCCCTCATTTACAGTCACGACGTACAGCGCAGTGCGCATGGCTCTGGGGTTAATCAAGTTTAGTTTTTTCTCTTTGCAACAATCTTCACAAGAAGGCAAAACAGTTAAATGGCAGGTTACAGATATTTACATTTGACTGTATTTTGATGGATAAACTCAAGGATGTTGGTTGTTTTGAAAGAATTACCCCGACGCACACTGATGCGCATGGATGAGCTGACATTTAATACGCACATCGCAGAGGTAACTTGATTCCCATCAGAACATCAGAGCTTTATACTGGACATGTGTTCAGCACGGCTCGGAGCGCCCACGGTGGACAGTGAGCTGAAGATCTGAGGGGTTCGCAGCGCAGCGCAGAACCACGGTGCATACAATAAGATTTCCTCCCACTGAAGCGGTCTGGAAACCCGGTCTCTCTGAGGGATGTGTCACTTGGAAAAATGTTCTTTTTATGAAATTATGAAACTTTGGCAGAACAGCGCTTGTTCCCGTCTCTAATATGGACACGCATGACGCAACCAGTCTGAGGCAGAATAGCCTCTTCAGCTCAGAAAGCACCTGTAGACACAGGCGTCATTTTAACCGGGGACGCCGGGGACATGTCCCCGGCAAAATTTGTGATTGGCAGCTGTCCCCCCCCCCACTTTCAAAAAAGCCTGCTAAACCAGTAAAAAAATTACTTGAGTAAAAATAGAAGTATCCATGCAGTTTTTGACTCAAATAAAGTGTCTTCAAATATACATATATATATATATATATATATATAAATTATATATAATATTATGCATTATAAGGGGGGGGGGGGGGTGTAAGTTAAAATACTTTTACTTTATTCACATTCTAGAAAGTGTAGTGGAGTAAAAGTAAAATGTAGCCCCACAAAAAGTACAAATACTGAAAATACATAGTTAAGTGTAAAGACAAGAAACTTTGTTTTTTATGTATGTTTTGTTTGTAATTGCCCCTCATCTGTATGAGATAAAGATTTATATAGTAAAGAAATACAACCATCTCTGATGTTCGGTAGATCCGCCACCAGAGGGCAGTAGACACAAACCAGACTGGTTTGAGATGAAGGTACTAACCTTACCCAGTCAATGGTGTCTCACACACTCACAAAATACGTTTCATACAAAATGGAGATTTATTTTAGGGTAAAAAACACGAATCAGTTAGAATATGAGGTGAAACACTGAAGATTTCAGGATGATCAGCTTTCACTTGGCATTGTTATTTACAAAATCTGGCCACATTTGCTCTTCATCAATCAAGAGTTCAGAAAATTCTTTTCGTGCCTCTCCAGAGGTTACCCCCTTTAGATTAAACTCAGCCTTGTGTTGCTCCAACAGGATAACAATCCAGACTACTTATACAAATGTCAGTGTGGCGACTGAGTGCTGACTCCGGGAGACTCGGATCGCTCCAACTTTATCCCTCCGTCCAGAGAAGCTGAGGAAATTGAGGTCGGTAACACGGAGCTCTTAGGCTCCAAAGAGGAGGAGGCAGATGAGGGCAGAGACACAACAATGTACTTCTGAAGAGGGCGAGATGCTGTGAGTCCAGGAGTACCACCAGACTCCAGTTTTACTAAGGGCTGCAATGTTGAGGTCGCACTGGGAACGGTGCTGGTTACTGGTGAAGCTGACTGGGAAGAGCTGAGAGTAATGACCTACACAGGAGACAGAAACATAATATATGGGTTTATTGTAAAGGAGGGGGGAGATTTTATAGCAAAAGGAATAAAAAAAAATCCATGAGATGTGATGTTGATCCTCAACACTAAATGACCCTTACCTGTTGAGTCGAGGCAGCTCCTGCACTGGTTCCCATGACGATGTACTTTGTTGCTGGGGGAGACGGCTGTGATGGAGTACCTGGTCTGGGTGACATTAGAGTGAGGGAACTTGGAACCTTGATGATGCTGGGAGTGCGAGGCCCCCCCGACCCAGTTAACCCACTTTGTGAGACTGAAAGGGTTGGGCGAGGCTGCAAGAAAATAGCATTGTTTGTTATTACACACACAAAGACACACACTTTTGTGAAGCATTTCAAAATTACATCAGCTTCATTTAATTTAATTGGAACACAAATGCCATCCATCCATTTTCGACCTCTTATCCGGTGTCCTTTCCTTTAGGTCTCCTCCCAGTTGGACGTGCCTGGAAAACCTCACCAGGAAGGCATCCAGGGGGCATCAACCAGCAGCCCAAGCCATCTCAACTGGCTCCTCTCAATGTGGAGGAGCAGCTGATCTACTCCGAGTCCCTCCCGGATGACCGAGCTTCTCACCCTATCGCTAAGGAAGAGCCCAGACATCATGTGGAGAAAACTTATTTCAGCTGCTTGTTTCTGCGATCTCGTTCTTTCAGTCACTACCCAAAGCTCATGACCATAGGTGAGGGTAGGAACGTAGATCTACGGGTAAATCGAGAGCTTCGCCTTCTGACTCAGCTCTCTCTTCACCACGACAGACCGGTACAACGCCCACATCACTGCAGATGCAGCACCAATCCGCCTATCGATCTCACGCTCCAGTTTTCCCTCACTCGTGAACAAGACCCCGAGATACTTAAACTCCTCCACTTGGGGCAGGACCTCATCCCTGACCCGGAGAAGACATTCTACCCTTTTCCGAATCAAGACCATGGTCTCAGATTTAGAGGAGCTGATTCTCATCCCAGCTGCTTCACACTCGGCTACGAACTGTTCCAGCGAAAGCTGAAGATCACGTTCTGATGAAGCCAACAGGACCACATCATCTGCAAAAAGCAGAGACCTGATCCTCAGACCACCAAAACGGATGCCCTCCACACCTTGGCTGCACCTAGAAATCCTGTCCATAAAGGTTATGAACAGAATCGGTGATAAAGAGCAGCCTTGGCGGAGTCCAACTCTCACTGGGAACGAGCCCGACTTACTGCCGGCAATGCGGACCAAGCTCTGACACCGGTCATACAGGGACCTAACAGCCCGTATCAGAGGGCCTGGTACCCCAGAGTACCCCCCCACAGGGCCCCCGAGGGACGCGGTTGAACACTTTCTCCAAATCTACAAAACACATGTAGACTGGTTGAGCAAACTCCCACCTACCCTCCAACTGGTCCAGTGTTCCATAGCCAGGATGAAACCACAATGCTCTTCCTGAATCCGAGGTTTGACAATCCACCTGACCCTCCTCACCAGAACCCCTGAATAGATCTTACCAGGGAGGCTCAGAAGTATGATCCCCCTGTAGTTTGAACACATCCTGCTGTCCCCCTTTTAAATAGTGGGACCACCACCCCGGTCTGCCAATCCAGTGGAACTGCTCTCGATGTCCATGCGATATTGCAGAGCCACGTCAGCCAACACAGCCCTACAACATCCAGAGCCTTAAGGATCTCTGGGTGGATCCTGTCCATCCCTGGAGCCTTGTCACAGAGGAGCTTTTTCACCACCTCAGTGACCTCAGCACTAGAGATTTGAGAGCCCAACTCAAAGTCCATCACTGGAAGCCGTGCTGGTGGAATTGAGGAGAACTTCAAAGTACTCTGCTTACCGATCCACAACGTCCTGAGTCGAAGTCAGCAGCACACTGACCCCACTATAAACAGAGTTGGTAGGGCACTGCTTTCTTTTTGGAAGTTAGAAACTTCTGACAGGAGACTGCCATACATTCCCAGCAGACCCTCACAATACGTTTGGGTCTGCCAGGTCTGACCGGCATCCTCCCCCACCATCGAAGCCACCTCGTCACCAGGTAGTGGTCAGCTGACAGCTACGCCTCTCTCTTCACCCGAGTGTCGAAGACACGCCGCAGATCAGATGAGATGACAACAAAGTCAATCATGGAGCTGTGGCCTAAGGTATCCTGGTGCCAAGAGCCCATATGGACCTTTATGTCTGAACACGGTGTTCATTATGGACAATCCATGACGAGCACAGAACTCTAATAACAAAACACAGCTCGACTCAGATCAGCGGCAGACTAGAACACTTAAGTAACTCTGCAGCTTACCTGTGTGATTGTTAACGTGGTCCTGTTGACCTGCTGGGCTTGCAGTGTTGCTTGAGTTCTGGCCTTTACTACATGAGAGCACAACATGGGCCCAAGGTAGCCATATTCTGCCCGATACTGCTCCACGTTGTCCGGCTGAGGTCGTATCTTGGCAATAACACTCGCACAGTGTTTCTTTAAAAAGAGAATAAACAGCTTATTGCAACCTTTAAAGCACTAGTTGTTAGTCTCTCAGTGTTTTAGTTTACAAACGAGTCTTATTCACATCTAACGACATTTATTACCAGTAAGAGGGTTTGAACATGTTCAGCTCCTATCTTGTCAATGTTGGAGACCACAGGTCCCTCCATCACTGCTTTGATGCGAGCTCCCTCTACGGTGAGTCGAGGAAGGATCAGCGTCTTTATCACCTGAAAAGGTCAAAAACAGGAAACGATGATGTAACAATTCTGAGACACAGAAGTCGTAAATTAGATGTTTTTTCTCTTGTAACAAACTCTACCACCTTCATTTCAGACGATGGCACTTTTCCATTACCTCACTGTGAAAACTTATAATTCTTCCAAATAGAGGCGACCAATATTGGTTTTTCTATTGCCGACAGGTAAAGGTGATGGCCGATTAGTGCTGCCGGTATTCTGGGCTGTTTTTCGTGGTCGATATTTAAACGTTTTCTACCTCATGTTCATGCTAAAATGCCACCAATAACATCAGTTGATTTACAAAACGTTTGAAACCGAATCAGTTTTTGAACACCGAGTTTAACCAACTGTTAAATCTTAATTTTATGCACGGCTCAGTGTTGGAATCAGACATTTAACTAAAGTTACTCAAACAAATTAGTAAACTGGCAAAACTGGTCAAATTTAAGACATTTTAGTTGAAAATAGTTTTTTGAGCATTTATTAAGCAGATGTTATTCAGGAATGTAAATATCCACAAATTTAATTCTGCAGCAGCACCAGGCTGCCCGAGGACATGCCCGACTTTTAATTGGCTTTACTAAGGAGTCGCATCGGCCGATGCTGATATCTAAAAAGTGGTAAATATCAGCCGAGATATCCGTCCACCCCTACTGTCAAAAGGAAAACAACTCAAATGGGAGCACCCCACCACAGAGTTTTTTTTTTTAGAATTGTTTCTATTCACATATTCTAAATACAGTTAAAATAATAGAAACCTGTTCATTGATTAGCAAAAAATTAAGTTAAAATCTAAAAAAAAAAAAAAAAAAAAAAACTTACATCAGCTCCGAGTTCAGCAAGTCCAGCAATGCAGCCGTATCGTGTCGTCCACTGGGTCTTATCATCGAACAAACTCTGAAAATGTCCCCCCCCAAAAAAACACTGATTTAAAATGAGTTTGTGTCACTAGAGCTAGTATTAAGAGTTGTTAAATAATAGGTCATTTGGGTCATCACTGCAGATGTGCTGCAGAACGTTCTACACATTAGTGTTATGATCATCATGGTAAACGTTTGCCTTTAGGGTAGACCTGTTTATTTACATGGGTTTGGTTTACTGGCTCGATTGGTGAAGAACAAACACTTTATTAATGAAATATTAATTACAGGTAAGTTATAAGTGGAACTTTGATTAGATTTTTTGTTGTTCAAACATTTTCTAGTCAAAAACATAAATTCTAGCCACAGAACTTTTCTCTCTTATCTCTTTTCACTTCAAAAATGTCTTACGACCACTTTCCTACCAAACACCTACCTTGGTCAGAGTCTTGGTAACACGTGACTGGATGTTGTTGGTTGTGGTGCTGAAGGTTTTACAGCTCTGAGCCATCAGGCGAGCAGCAAAGTCCCGTAAAGCCCAGTGGTTATCAACATCTGGTCGTAAACACAGCTGTTTACTCACAATACAGGTGACCACAGCTGGGATCAGCTCATGCAGCTACAAAGAAAAACAGCTTTGTTAAAATAATCTTTAGTTTAAAAATGGCGTGGACTTCTGGTTTTTCATTTACTCACATATTTTTCCAAATACAGGGTGGGATTGTCCATCAGAGCTTTGACCATCCGCATGAGATAAATCAGCAGGGCCAAGTTGTTCTGCACCACGTTTACACGGACCTTCGAGGAGAGCGTAAAATCAGCTGACTTATGTTTGATGTGACATCAACAATGTTTACGTTAGGTTAGAAAGATTCTTACTCCTTCAGAAATAAATGTGCTGAATCTTGGAAGCATCTGATACAGACCAGGGTCCGTTGCAATACTCTGTAGAGCTTCCTGTATGAATCAAATAGAAAAACCAGATCAGCAAGCTCACACACATTTTCTAAAATGATGATTCTGCTCTCCGACTTTCCACTTTAAATGGACACTAGGCAGTTTTGGCTAGCACCACCTTGTGTCCGTTTAGTAGAACCAAAAGCAAATCTTATCTCCTGGCTGTGCGTTCGTCTTTTTAACACCTAATCTAACAGCAGAAACGTCTCCTCAGCCTTCATTAGTGTCTACAGGGGTGATTCATCACTAACTTAAACAAATAAACAGTGTTCATGATCTGAAACATGCAGGAATTGCGCAGGAAGCAGATTGCAGCACCAAGTATGTCAGTCCAACTGTTTTCAAAGACCAGACCGGCACTCTGAATTTGCAAATGTGGTATTCTGGCTACAGAGGGCGGTGGGGGTCTGAGTGACATTTCATTAACCCTGTAAAGGATCGTTTTGGCACAAACTGGCTCAAAAAATTATTCAAAACTATAAAAAGTTGCATAGTATCCCTTTATGCTACAGGACTGAATTATGAACATTTGGCCAACATGCATCAGAAAGTCAGGTAAGACGTACTGCTCTCTTGGCTTCACAGGAGCCCACACACGCCTCTGTGATTTCCTTGTAGTAGAGCTGCTGCTCTACAGAGAGCTCGTGAGTGCTACGTGGCTTCAGCCTGATGAGACCCTTCTCCTTTCCTGTACCAGAGGGACACAAAGACATGAGTGAAGTTAACACACATCATGATACAGAGGTGTCTAGCTTCTATTAGCAAACTGAAATAAACACTGACCTTTGCCATCTGGGGTTGTGGTGCTCTGGCCTTTGCCTTGAATCGTACCTTTCTCCTCCTGACCGGGTTTGACAACTTTCAGCGGCTCCGTGGATTCGGTTTTTTGTTGCTCTTTTGATGCTAACAAGTAGGAAAAAAAGTCTTGAGTGTTTTTAACATTTATAACCTCTCCCATGATAACAGATCAAACCTAAGTAGGGCTCACCTGGTGGAGGATTTTCAGGAATTGAAGGTTGCACCCCTTCAATACTTAACCAGTGAGCTGTAGATTAAATTATAAAATGTATTTGATAAATGAGCTAATTTAATATCACAAAACAGCATATAATCCTCCTAATCCGAGTACCTTTGAGAGACACATCTAGAGGAACTCTTGGGAGAGGTGTGTTTATAATATCGCTGAGATCAACCTCCTTTTCCTCATAGAAATGAAGCTCTCTTCCACCTCCACTTGCAAAGCGAAAAGGAATAAACTCCTGTGACTGGAACCCATACAGGGGCTGAAAAAGAAACAAATTTCTTAAAACAGAAAATTCACACCCAATTCATCCTTCGGGTATAATAAGCGCTCTTTATTACCTCTACATTTTTTAGTTTGAGAGCATTGTCGATGTCACTCGTGGTTAGTTTTCGTCTCTTCCCATGATGCATGAATTTCAGAGCATCCTGTGTAAAGAGAAAAATATCAAAAAAGCACTAAATAATTCACACATCATACAAATTATAACACCTACATTAATAACCATTAATTTACCTGTGCAATTTCCTTTATTCTGTAGCTGACCTCTTCACTAAGAGCTACACAACTGTCTTCCTGTAACTGCCCGACTCCCACAGACTCCGCCATGGCCTTCATCGACTCTGTTGGCAGAACGACTGAACACTGCTTTTGCCTGCGTTCCTCCGCCATGGCTGAAATAACAAAACGAGACAGTACGATGCTGAGTTTCTTTACTTAATCATTTGGCAATTCGACAACATAATGTTTATTAATGAAGACATTTGATGAGTCCCAATCACAGTGTTCTGAGTTAATTCCGACAAAGACTACAGTGCTGGACCAACAATGTAATGCATATTACCTTAGAAAGAGAATTCTTAAGCTGTTTTCAGTTCATTACTACTGATGCATTTATTTTAAGACCACATCTAACAAAATCTCATTGATAATTGTTTTAATAATGACACAAAAACAAATCTGCCTACAAAATGTAATGTGTCTGAAATAAAAGAACACTACAGTGAAACTTAAATGGATCGACCCAAGAACATCTTAAACAGTTCACAACAAGCGTTTCACTGTGAATCAAAGACATTCAAGGGTAAAAATTGCTTTAAGAGCTTATCTAGTAGTGGCAGACAAAAGTTAGACGGAGTCGGATAAAAAAAAATCTCCCTGCAAGTCCAACTCCTACTTTCCCTTAGGACATATAACCAAGAAAAAGAACAATGCTTGTGACAACATAGTAGTACATATGTACCGTTTGAACTTTTGTACCAATATTGATTGTTAAAATTAGTAATTTATTAATACTAGAAAGTGGGTAGATGTTAACAAAAGCACAAAACAACAACACTTACAAAAAACTGGACTCTAAAGCAATATTTGTGTCTTTGGAGCTTTTTTTATACTGACAGCTCAGATCAGACGTTAAACACTGCTGTTAATTATAGTATTCCACATAAAAACAAAGCTTAGAAAATCTTATTCACATAAACAAAAACATAACCCTATTTTAGAGCAACAGCTCAAATAAAATAACAGAAGGACGTTCATCTCTACTGGATAAATTATATCAACTTAAAATGTTTAAACATCAAACACACGTTATCACAACACGACTAAACTTAACACGTCTTGATACCATTGCTTCCACAATGTAAAAGAAAAATTGCAGAAAATGTGAACTCAAGTTTTTCAAATAAACACTTAATGCATGTAAACAGACGGAGCTCCGAGGAGCGGGTAAGCAGTCTGACAGAACAAGCAGAAGCATCACCAAGAATAAACCTACACTCTGCCAAACGCTTCAGCTTAACCACGTCACAAAGTTGTCTAAATCTGTAGGCTTTGGGTGCTGCATTGTCTTTAATAACGACAAGTAGTTGCGGTAAATTTGATGCTTGTTAGCTTCTATGCTAATAATGTAGCTGCCGTTGACGGTCATTTTTTTTACCTTTATGAAGTCGTTTACGTCTTTCTCGGTTAACGCGAGAGTTTAAACGAACATAAAATATCAATGTTTATAACAAGAATACTTTCGTAGAGCTAGTTTTTCATTGTTAAAATCCATCTTTAAATGTTTAGAGCTAAGTTGAGCACGGACTGCTGCTGAAACATCCGTTTATGAATTAGCGCTAGTATTCTGTCGCCATTTTGAGTCACGTTCAGACTATGAAATCGCGCGAGACTACGTTGACAGCTGAAGCAGCTGGCAATTTCTTTTATGTCCAAATCGATTGTTCATATCCAGCCCAGAGACACAAACACATTTGAATATTTATTTTTGAGTATTCACATGTAATATTGTTTTATTCACAGTATCATAACGAACAAAGCCACTTTACTGCGAGGATCAGCTATTTTTGGCACAATTCTGACAGGTGTTGTGCTCGTAAATGCACCCCTGCCACGAGAAGCACACAGTCTGTAGGATGCCATCCAGTCAACAGACGGACCTAAATTTCCTGTGTTTTTCAACAACCTTAACAAACTACAAATAATTGAATGTGGTATTTATGTTTACCGCGGTGTTTAATGACGGATTAATGATATGGAAAAGTATTGAAGTACCTATAATTGCTGTTTATCTTCAAATAAAAAAGCATATTGTGAAAACAGATGTATATACCAAAATTAAACACAAGGGTTCATTTTTTACTTGAAAATTCAGCATTCAAATCAATGAGCGGGAGCGTCTTTCGGCACGACACCGGAACGAATGTTGGTCTTACGTTTCAAGGGGAGGCTTCATGCTGTAGAAACGAAGGGGACTCGGAAACGTGGAAGGACATTACTAAACACAATTATGTACCGATTTGTATCCCGGACTGTGTGTTTGGCACGAAACCCCTCATCCTGCGTTTACGAGTCGTGTCTTCCTAAACGCGAGAAGGTTTCACGGTGAGTGTTCGGTGTGAGCCGAGAGGAATAGCAGCATCGGAAGTATGTTGGAGCATCGGAAGTAGCTGTGATGTGCTGGTGTGTCCTTGCAGTCTAAATGTAATATTGGAGAGAACGATTGTGCCTTTTGCACTTCTAATATAGAAACTGAGATACATTTATTTTTCACATGCATCTTTACCAAAAATTTCTGGGATAGTTTTCACTTGTGGTTAACGCAATATATATCTTTATCGATATATATTGTTATGATTTCTGCAGGTTGATATTGAGCTAGGTTAATATTATTGTTTCTGTTTGTACACCTGCTTTTTTTTTGTCATGCTCAGAATTCAACTGTAAATATTGACTCTTATGTAAGCCTGTAAGCTTCATTGGTTAAATAAAACTTGTTAAAAATGTGTTGGTGTGTCAGATGTAATTCAGAATCTTAGCTTTTGTAAAAGCACAGAAACACACTAGTGTTGTATTTTCTTCCATCACTTGTGGTGACCCGTCGGTGCTCTTTGATTGACACTTCATCTACGTTTCCATGGTAACCTTCATCAAACGCAAACCAGACATTTTTGAAGTGATTCATCTCCCACATCTTTTTAATGTACTATATAGTTTTTGAAGAATGCAACAATTAAAGTTAACATAAATGTGTATTAATCAATTTTAGTAGCACTAGTTGTGTTGTATTTCTTTGTTTTCTAATGTGACATTTATAATCCCACCCCTTCAAGCATTTAACTTTGTTTTCCACCTAAAACAGGGCTTATAAAGGGGTTGGAGTAAAGGCTGTCAGCACAAGTTCATCCAGACTCTGTGAAAAGAAGGACGACATCAGTTCTGCTCATCAAGATGAAGCAGAAAAAAAAGAAGGCAGTCGGGACAAAACGAACGAGCTAGAGGAGGATGGAGGGGTGATAAGGGCGGATGATGGAACAACCACACAAGCCGAACGGGTCAAGACTAGTGCTCCTAAGAGTGGGAAGGAGAATCTCCTAGATCTTCTTGGAGCCATGAAAGTTGAAGTTACCAATAAAAGAAAACTCAAAAGTTTAAAGACAAAATCTGAATCGGCTACAAATTATGCACCAAAGCCATCAGCTATAGAGAGCACCTTCAGTATGTTTCAGAAGGCAACAGCAGCAGATACTTCATCAGAGAGGTAAACATAATTAATTCATGTAATTCTTGACCCTTTTGTTCAAGTTCATGTCTTTTTCATTTTAGGTGTGATGTGTTTTTCGCTGCTGCTAGTGCCTCTGTAGAAAATGGGTTTAATCTGTGGGAACATACGGTAGACTCAGGAGACTTTCTGAAGCACTTGTCTTTGTTTTAGTGGGACGTTGGAGCCTGATTTGGTCGCTGCAGCATCTGCCGCTGCCGCCACGCTTCCTAACAGCAGGCAGGCAGAGTCTGAGCTGCTCCAGCAGCTGAGACGGCGCAAAGACCTCACCGAGGCTCAGAAGAAAGGCAACGACCTCGGGTATGTTTTTGCTGCACTCGTCACATGCTTCCTGTTAATGTTCATATATGTTTTCCTGTTGCGTTTGCCTTCCATTAGAGAATAAATGGTTTATTCAACTGTAATAAACACAACCCATCAATGTTTTCTCAGAGATATTATTGCTGACATGAAAGTAGGAAAGAAGTTCAGTCGCCAAAACTCTTGGCCGTCCAATCAGATCCGGTTTGATGAGGATGGACAAGGATACACCCACGATAGAGGAATCGCCAGTGAGCTGGCTAGTGTCCGGAAAAGGTGAATCTGCTAGACTTTATCACTTTTGTCTTTTTGTTATGTGAATTATGATGTGGTAAATGTGCCTTTTATTTATTTATTGCTAGGAAGAAATTGTTCCCATCAAAAAGACTCAACATCTTCTCCCCCGTCACTGATAAAGACACCGCTGAATCAGCACTTAGCAGTAAGGACGTGCTTCTAATCTTCTAAACGTGCATCTTAATAAAAACCCGTAGAGTCCTGCTGTGATGCACTTATTTGGCCTCATTTGGAAATGTATTCAGGTATATCTTAGAATACTTTGTATTTTCAGCCAAGCCAACTCTATGGGACATTGCGTTTGTGAATGAGCTGTCTTTTTCAACCAATCAAATGCCTCGCAACGTTTTGGAGGAGATGATCCAGTGGACCAAAGAGGGGAAACTGTGGGAGTATCCTATTAACAATGAGTCAGGTGAGCAGTAAAAACATGCTTTTGCAAACAAAAAGTGACAAAAGTTTGGCTGACCGTGTGTTCTCTGCGTACCTTTAGGTCTGGAGGAGGAAGTCGGCATCTCGTTCACTGAGCATGTCTTCTTAGAGAAACACTTGGAGGAGGGTTTTCCTCGCCAGGGACCAGTGAGACACTTCATGGAGCTTGTGGTGGCCGGTCTGTCCAGGAACCCCTACCTGACTGTGCAGCAGAAGAAGGAGCACATCTCCTGGTTCAGAGACTATTTCCATCAAAAGGCAGAAGTTCTCAACGAGGCCGACGTTTGCCTCAGCTAAACTTAAACAAGAGTACAGCTGTTTCCTACTTTTATGGAAACACAAAAGCAGGACTTCATTCAGATCTCAAGTTCAATTAATAATCAGGATGGACTTGTATTTGAGAGCCAGCGTGTAATAACATCAAATGTATCTAGAAATAAAAAGATGGTGGTGACATTTTGCCTTTTTATTCACTACATTGTTCTGATTTGGTGCATAAAAACATGGATTTTCAGCATCAGCAAAAACAGACTGACAATAAAAGATGGAGCGAGTTGGGGAAAATATTTTTCTATTATCCAAGTGCCTGAGGTCACCCAAACACCTGGAAGTGTGATTAATGGTGTTTTCCCAGGTGTTTGGTTCCAAAGCAAGAACCTGTGTTCATTAGTCTGGTGTGGTTTACAGTAGGAGCATATTTAGACCCTGAACCCCACGCTCTTTGCTAAGGAAGTGCTTTTAAAGCTAAACAAGCTCCTAACAATGTGTGACACAGTGTCCTTCTGGTCGAAAAACACCCTCCTAGATCTATTATCAGGCAGTGTGGAACATGACAGGCTGATGTGTTTGAAAGTTCCCCGTTTCCACATTTTGTTTTCTTTTCCTCAGACAGGGCGATTGGCATGATAAGATGTTGGCAGCATTCTCTTATTTCTGTTTGTATGAGCTGTGTGATATAAAAAGGTGTTTTTGAGGGAAGAGGCTCCATTCCCAGAAATGTTTGTGTTTGATGCTGACCTCCAGAGGGCAGTGTTACAGACTGTTAGCCTGTGTTAATGTTTTAGACATAAGTTTGTATCTGTAAATAAGTTTTAGTCAATTAGTGAAATTTGACAACAAAGATTATGAGAGGATGACAGTATAACCTTCAAAATAACCATTTATAAATAGCTTTTACTGTTAACTACACAAGGGGACAACACTGGTTATTTACGGGAGGAAAAACTTTTTAAAACCCATCATCTTATCTTCAGTCAGGGACGCTTTTATCTCTAAACACCTTTAAAGAGACAATGTGTAGTTTTTATTATTAATTTCTGGAAATATCCATCAAAATGTTGAAAATGAATTAAATGATGCCCAGTTATTAAAAAATATTGGCAGCTTTATAACATGTAACCATAAAAATCAGGCGTAAAACACATGGAGTGGGTCTAAGTCTCTGGGCGACGCCATATTAGGTGCCATGTTTCTTCCTACAGGAGCCAATGAGGACAACAGGCATTTACGGACTTCTAACAAACGAATACAAAACTTTCACCGTTCCTAAATTTTGTTGTTTTACACATTTACCTCTTCACTTGTTGCCAGTGATGAAAGGGAGTCTGATGTGCTCGTTATTTTGCTGAAGATTGTACTCCCCAGGGCTTTTTGACCCTAATGGGCATCTATAGATAAGGTCTTAAGCCTGATTTATGCTTCTCCGTCTGCATCAGTGCGGAGACACGCAACACCATTATCCGTCCTTGCGTAGGGCTCCGGCAGGCACGCAAGTACGGACAGAGTCGAGCCCACTTTTTTAAACATCCGTCGAACGAGACGGATTACGCAAGCTTGTGATTGGCCAGAACGCCGCTGTTGTTTACAGCGCCGCCATTGCAAAGAGAGCCGAGGATTACTAGCGGCAGACACGGAGAAGCTTGAAGAATACCTCGCGAAAAAACTCTAAAAATATGAACGTTTAATTCTCCCGTGACTGAAGGAGTGAAAAGATGCGCAGCAAGCGTTTTATTTGTGGACGGAAATGACAGGAAACGTGGGTTTAGAGGTGGGGAGCGCATGAAGTGGTGGGAGAATGAGAGACAAATATGTCCGTGTTAAGTCTCTTATATACACAAAAAACACAATATAAACACACTATCTTGGACCGATACATGACAGGATACCACAGAACAGCGCTAGGCCCTCTGTTGTCCTGTCGGGCAATGGCTTTGCAACACTCTCCAGGAGACGGAGAAGTATGAGAGCAAAACGCTTCTGTCAATCCGCGCGTGTCTGTCCCTTGCGGAGCTGACGGAGAAGCATAAACCAGGCTTTACCCCAACAGAAAAATACTGCTTGCTTGCAACGATTTAGGTAACTACTGCCCCCATATCGCCAGCACAAATACACACTGTCACTTTAAACACAACCTACTATGCTGTTGTGTTTGTGTCAGATCAAATGTGGGGATTTTCAAACTTCATGGAAGCATCGCACTTGGCCACAAGCAGTGGCGCTTCCAGAAAATTTTCACAGGGGTGAGCAGATGGGGCTAGAGAAATGTTAGGGGTGGCACACTATTGGTCTCCATGGTAGCTTTGGGAGAGTTAACCTTTGGTGATGCTCCTTTACTCTTTTTCGTTAAAAAAAACAACATGCCTCCAACACGCTTACCTCAAATTTGAAGAACACAATTTTTCACAAAAACTATAGATTTAAACTTTTGTTTAGAAAATGGTGAGCAGCAGAGACATACACACATTTTATACCATACGTTTATTTACTCAATAATTGTATATTTTATTGGGTATTACATTTATGTTTAATTAAATAATATTAATTTATAGTACATTAATATGAACATCGGTCTCCACTGATGTGGCCACCCCTTGGGGTTACAGCTGGCAACAAGTCTCTGATGTTATTAAAGCACTGTGGTAAGATCTAACATAATAAACAAACTTAATTCTATTTTATTGTTAAACTTATTTTTATTGCAGCTGTGGTGAAATATTTAAATCTTCAGCAAATCATGAAACCCATAAACGCATCCCGACACCTCTAAACCTCACAACTTTAATTGCCCGTGACGTCACAGCAGAATTACATTTATTTTAAAGTTTTTGTTGTATTATTATTTTTTTTTATTTGTCCTCGGATCACACAACACGTGTTCACCAGACGAGTTCAACCCACCTACGAACAATGAACGTAGCATGGAGTTGTAGAACCCTGAAGACCGACCCTGAGAGCGGTCCGTGAAGGCAGCACCAGACTCCACTACCAGGCTAGTTAAATCGTGACAGATCGTTGGACTTCAGAGTTGTTGATGCAGGAAGGTGTGAAGTTCTGAGAAGATGCAACACTTCGCTGTTGTGTAAATGAAATCGTCTTCCGTTTCGGCGGGTTTACTTCTGGCATGTTGTGTTTAAATGCAATATGTAAAATAGTTTAAAGTTGTTTTTTTTTTTTGTTCTTGGCTGATTTAGTTTTTCTTCCTTTTTAAAGTTAGTGTTTATATTAAAAAAAGTAAATAAAACATCTCCGGTGTGACCCAGATGGCCGAAGCACCGCCTGTTGACACTGACCCAGACTTCGAGCCTCTCTCCCGGCCGCGCTCCTGCACCTGGCCGCTGCCCCGGCCGGAGCTCAGCGACCCCGCCGGCTCCAACACATCTTCCCCGGCCACATCGGTGCAGCAGGAGCCGGGAGGAAACGCCGAGTTCATCAGCAACCTCGGCTTGCTGGAGGAGGACTATGAAGAGTACGCAGAGCAGAAACCGCCTTGCGGCACTTTTCAGTGTCAGGGGCTAAACTGCGTGCATCTACAGCCCCCTCACCACCACCACCATCACCACCACCACCACCTCCAGCAGCAGCTGCCGGGTCCGCAGCTGTCCCTTCAGTTACAGGTGTCTCCTCCAGGGGTCCCACCTTTGGGTGGCTCCGCTCAGAGGAAGATCAGCTCGTCCCGTCGCAACGCCTGGGGGAACATGTCATACGCTGACCTGATCACCAAAGCCATAGACAGCTCACCCGAGAAGAGGCTCACGCTGTCTCAGATTTACGAATGGATGGTCAAGAGTGTGCCTTACTTCAAGGATAAAGGAGACAGCAACAGCTCTGCGGGCTGGAAGGTTAGTGTCGGTGACACAATCTGATAAATGACTTCTTTTTTTTAAATCACAGCTCCTGTGTGGCATCCAGAGCGGCTGGCATTTAGGGGCATCTTTATGTGGTCAAGTCTTTGGGCAGTTTAGTCCAGGCTGCACTGTTGCAAATAGAACCCTTTTGAAGGGTATACCTTGATAATAATCTTAAAGCTGTTTGATGTAAATACTGTACATGAAGTGGAGATGCCAGATCAAAATGTTTAAGCTGCTGCAAGTGGGTCATTAAGACCATGAGGTAACCACTACCTGTGTCTCACTCCCTGATTGCAAACCTTAGAGTCAGACAGGAAAGTTTAGGTCTGTGGAAGCCTGAAAGTGCACTCTGATGGGATTTGAGAGTAAATCATAAGTCTTGCTGCACATTCTGATGTGTAACGTGTAAAAAGTTGAAGTAGAAGTCCCGATTTTGGTTTTGTCATGAAGGTACCGATATTTAAAGGTAAGCTGATGGTTGATGTGTGCTCCTGATTTTCATGACCGACCATGAATATTTGCATGCTAAAATGTCACAAATAACGTCAGATGATGCACAAAATTTCTGAAGCACAATCAGTTCTTGAACACTGGGGATGTGCCTGACTTCAAATCAGCTGCACTAAGGAGGTTTATCGGCTGACGCCCGTAAAATAGGGTAATTTATTACTATCTGAGCGACTGAGCTCTGAACAGAGGGGGGTTTTCTCACCTGTTTTACTTAATTCCAATTGATGCCAATCAGAACACAAGAAAAATAAAAATGCTATTTTCAATGTGCAGAAATGCTTTTGATAGTTTTAAAAATGTTAAAAAGAAAATTGGTCTGTAACCTTTGAAGGTGTGGAGCTGTTTCATATGTCAGAACGAAAACATACAGGTCACCTGACCAGCCTGTGTTAGTGTAAACACACAAATGCATAAATACTAAAGGAAAACTGGACTCTCAGTGAGAGAAATAACATCTGGGTGCTTTAAAATCGTTTATTTCAGCTTTAACATGTGAATTCAAGTCTTCTTCCTTGCTCTGAGGAAGCTACTCAGCCATGATGGGATGAACTGCACACACAAAAAAACTGACGAGGCATGTCAAAGCCTGCAATAAAAACGTGAGTCAAATTTCTTTCCAGCCTCACAGCCGTTCTAGTAACCTCCACAATTTAGTAATTTCAAAGCTGTCAGGAAATGCCTTCGGGAAACCTCAATCAAATATAGTTCCCATTGTTTAACATCCCCCACGTTAAAAAACCCCTGATCACAGCTTCTGCTCTGACTTCTGGCCCGACTGAACCTCCCCTGGTTTATCTGCACCGTTTCTTACGGGCCGGAGCGGTGATGGGAATCTTAACATTTTTTTTATCAAGCGGAGGCAGCATGGAGTAAAGTGTTCAGATCTCCCCTCGACAATAACAGGAGGTGACACAAGCAGCTCAATCAAAGCTGGGGGAGTGTGTCGGGGGGGTGCAGGGAACGACGTCAAACATCCTCCATTCCTGAGTCGTGTGCTCATATCTCCGTGTCCGTGTCTTCTAGAGTTTCCTCCGCGGATGCTGAGGCTTGGAAAAAGGGATCACCGCTCTTAATCCCATCACTTCCTTTTGTTTCCTCTCACTGGCCTTTTCACTGAAGGTGTTCGTCATAAAAAGGACCACAAGTTTCACGAGTGACAGATCTTAGGGTTCGTGTTCGACCCCGCTGACACCTAGGTTCACTCTCAAGAAAAAGATTTTTGTTCCGCTTCAATAAATAAAATAAAGTTACATTTAGCAAAAACAAAAGCACCAGCCTGTCCACCTTTTATGTATCTTTGCACCACAGCAGTCCTAAATGCTGCCACTCTCGCCCGGCTTTGGAACCACTGGCTAGTGGTTATTTTTACACTTTCCTGTTAAAAAAACACACCAGAGCACCCCCCGCCCACCCCCACCCCCACAATCAACTATGATGCATTTCCTGGCGAGCGGATGGAAAACAGTGCCATGTGTTAACATCTCCAACCTGCAAAACATGAGGGGCAGGACTGAAAAACAGGAGCAATCCATGGGAGTTTAGTGTTTTTTATTTATAATTCCACTTCAGCTTTCCTGCCTCCAGGCTAAAATAAATAATCTGAATGTTTTGCATTCAATTCATGCCCAACATGTCATCCACTTCAGATGACAGAAAGCCTTTGACCTCAGTGTGGGTGGAGGGCGTTGAGTTCAAAGTACCTCAGAGATTACACCAACTCCAAACTGGTGAAGGGTGGAGCGCAGGACCAGGGCGATGCTCGTGCCTTCACAGCTTCCTGCTTCCCTCATAACACGCAGATTTCTTTGTTTTTCTTCTAAAAATTGTGCAGCAGCTCAGTAATCATGATACCTCGGCCACTAGAGAGGGCCCCTGGGAGGTGTGTGTGTGTGTGTGTGTGTGTGTGTGTGTGTGTGTGTGGAGGGGTGTGATTCTCCTGGGATGTTGGTTGGTGGGTTCATGAGCTGCCAGCGCTTAACGTGCGACAGAGTTTCAGTATGTTACTGGCACCGTGACTGCTTTTCTCAACAAACTGTGACGCCTGATGGAAAAGGAAGTGGCGCCCTTGAGTTTAACTGGCGCTGAAGTTCGATTCTGATGGTGTCTGCTGCAGTTTGGTTGGCAGGTTGCTGGACCGTTGTAATGAATGTGTTCTTGTGCAGCGATTTATCTCTCATCTAGCATGGCCATCAATAGGTCTCTCAGCACTGTAGTCTGTTGATCCGGCTGTCTGGTGCCCAGTGCTTGCATGCATCAACTCTGGGAACTAATAACAGATAACACTGATAGTATTTATTCAGGAAGGAGGCGAGGTGGCTCTGCCTCCATGTCAGCAACGCCCCTCAGATCAACAAGAAAGGGCTGATCAAAGAGGCCATCCCTGGGAGCCATCACATGAAGCTCATGGTTTCATAAAAATCAAATTTAATGCTCCTGTTCTTTAATGTCAAATAATCAGGTTTAACAGGAAAAGATTTTAAATAAATGATGAATGATGATGTAAATGACCTGCACTCATATGACGCCATTCAGAGCCAGAGCACTCCAAAACGCTTTGCACTACAGTGAATCATTCATCCATTCACACACTAGCTATGTTTACATGCTCCAAATTTCCCCTATCCCATTCAAATCTTGGTTGATCAAAAATCCTAAATCTTGTTTACATGGACACTAACTGAAATGATGCCATGAGTAAACACACACCAAGCATTCAGTCAGGTTGAATATGTTCAGCATGCGTAGAGTTGTCTTTCCCAGAAGAAAACCGTAAACATACACCATCTTGTCTGCTCATCTTTCCCCCCGCATTTTATTTTCTTATTCTCCAGCTTTGTCCGTTGACTTACGCTTTTCCTTCGTTATGGATCTTCTTCGCGTTTTCACCTGTATGCTTTTGTTTTTACTGATCACTTTAACTAAGCTAGATGCTCTGCTGCTGCTCCTCCTCCACAGGAGACGAGAGCAGGATAATGTATGGCGAGTGATAACGTAGAAATGATCCCCCGCTCACACCGTCCCCCAGCTCCTCAGACTTGTCCTGAGCGGTTGCAAAGGCAGAAAAACATCAAGCTGAAGTTGCACATGTGCCTTGGGTGTTATTTTACTGCAAGAATCCAAATGAGTGTGTTCATGGATATCAGTCGGAATGACGATTGGACTAAACCACACCTCGGGCCATATCGGATCAGAATATTCCAACTGACATGTTTACATGAAGAATTTTTGATCTGCTAGAGCACTCATTATGATTATTTGTTCCCATGTAAACATAGCTACTGATGGTGATGAGCTACAATGTAGCCAGAGCTTACAGGGCGAACACCCTACTCCTAACCCCTGAGCCATCACTCAGGAGGAAAAACGCTTTTAAAATGCTAGTGAGTTTTTTTCCCAGAGGTCACCATCCTCAGGTGGAAACATGTATTGCACCTAAGCTCCTCTCCACTTCTGCGATTGCAGCTGGAAACAAAGAGTGTTTCTCAATGTCAAGGCGCCTGGCCTTGCGAGGCGATGTCTTGTGAGGCCAGGCGCCTTTCTTTCAAGGACACTGTCCTTCCTTGGTCAAAGAAAATGGTTAAATGGAACAGGCTTGCATCACGTGACCACGACTTCCACGGCAGTCACGTTACTGTCTTGGGAGATAACGTTATATTTTATACGTATTAGTTTCAATATAAATAAATAATGAGCTTTTTACTTTTTAAATTGTGTATATATTTGTTAAATTAAATAAATAAGCGAGTTACAAGCAGCTAGCCACCAAAGCTGCAACTACCAAGGAACTAACCAACCATAGATAACTTCTTAGGATCTAAAAAAATATATTTTAAATTAGTTGACTTACTTTTAAACTTGAAATTTGCCCCCAAAGTAGCTGCCGGCTTTTGATACGCCATCCTTTTGAAAATACTGCGATGTATTCTGGGTCATTTTTGACCAAGGCTAGGCCACAAGACACCTCCCGTGTATCCTTGCTCAGCTAGCTACACGGCTAACAAACGGAGAACACACGCCTCGGTAGAACATGAACATTGGAACACATCTTGTCAGCTCCTGATGACGTATCACCTAGGCAACCGGGGCGGGACCAAGACATTAAGGCAAGGTTTCTTGGCATTTAGAAACAACTTAGGCCTCTAGCTGAGCAACTGATCTGAAACCAATGGCGGGGCACTAGGACGCTTCCCCACCAGTCTCACAGGAAGAGGAAGAAGAAGATAGGAAACCCAAATATAAAACCAAATATGCAAAATAAACTAAACGATCTAAACATCATACAGATTATATGTGCTGTGTAAAATGTGCATTTAAGTGTAATTAAAAAATGTTTTCTTTCATTTTTACCACGACCGAATCGTCTTGTGCTGTATTTCCTGTTCTTTTTTGGGTGCAGCAGTCTTTACCACAGACTTATGCATGCAAGCTGGATCCCTTCAATACAAAGAATAGGAGAGCCTTTGGTTGCAGAGGTTTGTGACCGAAACATTCGCAGAAGACCGGAGTCTCAGCTCAGGATGTTCACCTGGAACCAGAAGCTCTCCACAGCTTTGATTTCCTAGAAATGATCTTCATCTAGAAATGAAGCTCTCTTTGTAATTAATTAATGTAAATTAATTGCAGTTTATAGCGAAAAGAAAAACTTAACCCATTAAAGCAATTTAAAAAAATTTGAATGAATTTTGGTGGATGACATAATTAAGCAACGCAGACATGAATTATAAACGTATTGTATTTTATTATAGTCTGAAAAACTGCAATTAATGCAAGAGGTCCACTAAAAACTTCAAGTGGCCCCATGAAGAAAGAAAGAGAGGCTTGGGGCAGGGGCTTTCAGAGGGGAGGTACTGTGGCTTGAGGTGAGTGATCAGCTGTTGGGCTGGTTATTCTCTGGAGCCTATGCTGTCTGCTGTCCACATGTGTGAGTCAGAGGAATCCGTGGCATGTGGATGTTTGCATTGTTCTCTAATTTGCACGGGATAATAAACCCTCTATTGTATAATTTTCACTTGGTCAAGTTCACTGGAACATGTAAACGGAGTGGAATCCATGAAATGTGAAGAAATCCATGTAGACAGAAATTGAAGTGCATTAGATGATTAGCCTTTTAAGCTTTTTAATAACTGGCTTTTCATAAACAACTGAGAGGTTGAAGATCATTTCTAGGAAATCAAAGCAACAGGTCTGACTGAAGTCACTGCTGAAATAGGTCACTCAGTGTGATGCTCTATGTTAATGAAGGAGCCTTCATTATGCTCGGGTTCGTGCAGAAGTGACGAGCTCTCCACACCGGGCTGCAGTGCTCTCCTTCTTCGGCGTGGCTTATAACCGCTCGGCTCAGGTCCCACGCTTATGCATCCGGGGTCAGAGGAGAGACGGGGGAGGGGTACACAGGAAGACACTGTCAGGAAGTGGCTTGTCCTTTCACTGTAATCACTTTGCTTTCCTTTTGTCACATGAAGCTCGTTATAAGAGAGGATGGTTCTAAGGGAGCACCACTGTTTTGTTCAGAATGACAATAGGTGAGATATGGCAGCCTCCAACTTTTCTTCACATTGTGATATTTTCTCATTAAGTAACAGTTTACTCACAAACCTAAGCCCCTTAGCATATTTTTTGTGTCATCTTTCACATTCACGTGTTATTTAATGGATTCACAGAAAAACTGGCCTTGCTGGGAGGGTTGCACATTCTGCACCACCATTTAATGATGGAATTTAAACCAAAATGTTTAGTTTTAATAACATTCGAACCACTTTTGGGGAAATCTCTTAGCTTGAGAATAACATTATAACAATATCACACAATATAGCAAGACCATGCATGATTGGTTAGCACTCAGAGTATGTGGTGAAAGCATTGGCTTACAGAAGAAGAGCTGAATCAAAATCCAATGGGCAGCTCTGATCACCGCCATCTTGGCTGTGTCACACGTCTTATAAAACCCAGACGATACAAAAATGGGCAAAGAGATAGAGATGAGAGCATTGCTCTGAGGGTGTGTGTCAGCCATGACACCCAACTGTGAGCTATGAGCTAACTGAAGCTAACGGAGCTGGGTGCCGCCGTCGCATGGCTGATGCTGTCACACGGCTGCCATCGCGTAGCTGCCTTATGGAGACGAGAGTGGCAGATTTGTGGATCTCTGACCGCAGGGTTGATGCATGCTTCCCGTTAGAGTCACTCAACTGCGTTTTTCTGGCTAAAATACCCATAAAACCTCCATTAAGTTAGATGAGCTCAAGTTTTAGTACCAAGCCCTACCAACACATCACATTTTAACCCATTTTTGACCAAGCAGTGTTATGTTAAAGCACAGCATTTTGCTCTATTCAATCAGCAAATTCAAGCACATAAACATAATTTTACTTATAGATAAAAATGGAGCTGAGACTTCTTAGCAGTTCTGTTAATGCAATCAATACCACAACTTGCCCTCTTTGTCTAACAATTCCACAATTAACATCCAAACACGAACACACAGAGGACACAACTAAAGTTCAGAGAATCAAAATGGCCGAACATCTGTTAACGCGAGGCGAAGGCCTTCCTCGGAAAGAGCTGCTAGCATTAACTCTGATGGCTCATGCTAACTGTCAATTCATATTCATATTCAAAATTTCAAGCATTTAATTACATGTAAACAAATGAGTTGCAACAAATCCCCCCCCCCCCCCCCCCCCCCCCGAGTTATCATGACTGTAAAGTTGACCTATTAAACCTGAAATGTTTTTTGTACCAGGCTGTAAACATGTTTATTTCGGCTGTGAAAATGGCATTTTTTAAAATGGGGGTCAATGAGAATTTGCTCTGTTTTGGAGCCAGACTCTAGCGGATGAGGACGGAACTGCAATTTTTGTCATTTCCTGGTTTGCCTCGGGTTCTTTAGGCTGGGCTCCTCCCTTCACTGTCAAAAATAGGGGTACGGAAAGGGTACATTGTTGTGCCCCAATGGACAAAAATGACATTAACTCAGGCTAAGGACAAATATTGTACCTCAGGGTGTCTGTACTTTTTTTGCTGTGTGAAAGGTACATAAATGTTCCTTAGTAGTAAAAGATACACATTTGTACCAATTCTTTCAAAAGGTACAATTTCTGGTTATGATAGCTCTTTCGGTAAAAAAAAAACATCCATTAGGAAATCTATACTTCTCAAAAAGATTTCATAGTTTCATCATTCACCATTTTTCTAAGCACTGGAAGATAGTCGTTAAATTATTTGTTGGATTAAAAAAATTAACAATAAATTTAAAAGAATGTGTTAACTAATTCATAATTTTTGAAAAGAGACAGTGTGGCTCAATTTTGTTTTGAAAGCATAAATATTGGGATAACAAACATCATTCTAATAGCATTTGATAGCTTTTGGCAAGGACTATTGATAAGTTTAACAGGTCGGCATTGTATTTGAAAAGCAAATAATTGTACTTTATAATTTGTATCTGTGTTCTGATATTTTCGTCATCTTGAAATAAAAGCATCCACACACAGTTTCACAGTGGTGTTGTGGTGAGTGCAGTTGCCTTGTAAGTAGGAGGTCCCATCTGCAGTCTCTCTGCATGTCCTTCTTTTTTGTACTTTAAATTAAGGATACAAATTTGTTCCCTAAGGTACGGGTTTGGCATGTAAAAAGGTACAAATTTGTACTCACAGTCAATAGTACAAAATGGTACCTTTGAGGGTACCACCCCAGTGACAAGACATTGCACCCCTAAAGGCAGAGGTGTGACCAAGTCAAGTCCAAGTCCTTAACTATGATTTTTCAAGTAATATTCAAGTCATCTGTCCAACTTCCATTTAATGACAATGATAATAAATAAATTCCAGAAAAAAAGCTTCTTAAAGCTTAATTTACTGTATTTGCTCAAACAAGCAGAAGGTGTAACTGAAACTGAATGATTTATGATTTTTGTCCATGTCGTGCCACTTTTGTGCTAAAATATCAAATATGCTCAAGTCATCATCAAGTCAACAGATGCAAGTCGATTCAAGTCGCAAGTCATCAGCGTTCAAGTCTTGAGTCAAGTCGTAAGTCTTTATCAAAGCAAGTCAGAAGTCATTAAAATAATGACTCGAGTCCAAGTCATGTGACTCGAGTACACACCTCTGCCTAAAGGTACAATTCTGTACTTTAATTTCTGAGTGTGTTGGTTGTGAGTGATACTCAGCCATACCACACTACATTGGGCTAAATATCTGTAAAAGTGACAACTGTAGGCATTTTTTTGTGTTTGGAAAAGTTTATTAGCTGAATGGTTGGACTTCCAAAGTAAATCAGTTGCAAATAAACATCCAATAAAGATTTTCTAAACATTTAATTAAAATACATCCAGTGAAACATTAGTTATGTTGCTAACAGACAAACAAGCATCCACTCACAGGCAGTCAACATACGACATCTGCCCCAGCTGAACTCTTTGTAGTTGTCGTCTGGATAAGCTTACTTCCTCCTTTCATCAATAATGTGAATTTTAAACATGGACAATTGTTCTTGTTTCCTCATCATGGACTTTTGTGCAAAAACAGTAAAACTCATAATGCTTTAGGCTGAATTGCATGCATCGCTGATGGGAGACAATGAAGTATTCATTTTGAAAAGTTTACAAACAGTTGTAAGTTCCAAGAACTTGGGGCAGAAGTGAAGGGCAAAAAAGTCTCGTGAAACAGCCTCAGAACTGTTTCCATGGAGATGATCACAAGAGTTGACATCATTTTTAGATATTTTAACCATCACAAATGTCTGAATCCATCTCTACTGTTATTATTTTTGTCATAATGAAGACCGGGTCTCATCACATATGTAAAACCAGGTTCCTGATTTGAGAAGCTGCTGTTCACCAGTGGCCTGTCTCCTGGGAGCTCCTCTGTCCTGTCTGTGGTTGCCTCTGGTGCTGTGTGCAGCATGTTTGGCCTAATTGCAAGTGAGGCCACTTTCACTGTGGTTGCACCTGTTGCTGTGACCAGGTCCTGTTTGTGTATTTATTCTGCGACCGTTACTGCAAGCCTCATGCTTCGCTACACAAGAAACAGCAGCTGTGTCAATTGTTTTGAAGTCCAGGAGGAGGACTTGTTTCATGCAGCAGCTCATGGTGATGAGAACGCACATCATTGATGATTCAGAGGTTTCTGGGTTCCTGTGAAATGTTGTACAGTGGAGGATGGTTCTCCTGGAGCTGGAGCTTTGGGATTGAGGTGTGTGAGATGAGTAGCAGCAGGGGAACTCACAGATTATTGAGTTCTGCATTTACACCATTTCGGAGGAGAAAATGGAAATGTATCAGGTCAAAGGTCAGTTCCTCCTTAGGCTAACTGCCTTTGGCATTCTGATCAAACGTTTGGTGGATCATGTTGGTCCTCATATTTTATTATCATCCACTCCTGAGAGGTGTTTGCATGTAGTGTATGCAAAATATCCCATAAACCACTGCATGAATTTCTGTGAAATCCTCAGAAAGTGTCACGATGTGAGCCAGGAGGAGGTTAGGACCCAAGATGCAGTAACCAGGATGAGACGAGGCAGGAGTTGTAGAAAAAAGTAAAGTCCTTTATTAGGGAGCAATTGTCCAAAAGTAAATCCAATAGGGCAGGAAGCCAAAACCAAAAATCCTAGTATGAAAACCAAGAGACCTAGAGACAAGTGCTCCTTTAAAGAGCTGACCTGGAGATATCCAAAAAACCAAGAGATTTCCAAATACCAAGAGACCAAGAGAGGGACCGAGACAACGCTGACACAAACAACGGGCCGACAACACATTGAGACGCAGACAGGGTTTTATACAATGGGGCAGGATGATTGGGAGATGAGCTGCAGGTGCGTGGGGAGAGAGAAACCAAGGAAACCTGGTGAAATCAATTACTAATTAGGGAGAAGAATCTAAGCTGGGGGGGGGGGGGGGGGGGGAAGTAAAACATAACCTATGAATAATAACCAAACCTAAAGAGTAGACGAACAAGATAAAAAAAACTAATGATCTGAGGAGAAAGGGAGAACTAATGCACCAGTGGGGAAGGAACCTAAAAGAGAACCTGAACCAATGAAAATAAAAAACTACAGGGAAAAACTAGCTAGATAATATAAATACAAGGAGAACGAAAGAATAAGTGAACCTGGGAAACCTGGTGGGAGTTGGAGACAAGAAGGGGCACAGGAAGCTTGGGTACACATGAGGGGGATCCTAGAGGGACACCTGGAGGGGTAGGAGACCTAACGGGAGAACCTGGAGTGGGCTGGGGAACACAAGGAGGCACATGAGGAGCACACGGTGACACATATGGGGAACCTAGATGGTGCTGGAGAAACACATGAGGGGGGCGCAGGATGCAGACCATGACAGAAAGAAACTATTGGATGAACATCTAGAACTGATTTGTTGATTTAAGGTGGCCTCCACAGCAGATCCCTGCACTGGAACCGGGACCCTGCAAGACCCAACCCAAATCTCATATGAGCGGGTAAGACTGTTGTGGCTGGGAGTGAGCTGCTAGAAATAAACTCTGGGTCCAAAATATTGTCTGTAGACTGGAAAGTACAACTGCAGTGGTATTTCAGTATATGTAAGTCAGTCAGGAGCTAAAATCTGATTTGGAGGAAGACAAAAGTCTCTCATGTGCAGCGACCAACTTTTAGGTCGATCCAGGTTAATCTAATGGTAATAGGCTGGGAGTCTTTATCGTGGTTAGAAAACCAAACTCAAATAGAGTTTGTTCCACTCCTGTACAGTAGGTGGCGACATGCACCTTTTCATGTCGGCATTCTTCCGGTTAGCTTATTGCCGTAAACAACAACAAGCAGTAGACAGAGGCTAGTGGGAGTGAAGCAGACAGAATTGAAACGGGACATTCACAATGGCTGAAGGAATGGACAAAAACAATGCTGCAGCACAGCTTATGTGGTACATATCCTGTTTGATGGTGTTGCTCATGTTACTTTGTGGCAATGGTATTATCAGAAAACTGCTTCCGCTGTATAAAGCGACCGTCCTACTGGCTTAGTTCGGCTGACCCGTTTACATGCAGAATGTATTTGGATTGCTAACGCATTATCTGGGTGCTTCAGCTCGATTAGAACCAGTCTGTGGTCAGCCAGACTAACCCCGGGTTTCCACGGGAGCCGTCAGCAGCACGTTACTGCAGCAGCACGTCTTGCTCGCGTAAGCTGCTGCTTGGCCCTTCCCACGAGACGCGAAGCAGCAGGGGAGCAGCTGTCACCGACAGAGCACGAAGTCACACGAGTGACTTCGTCAGTAAACACAAAAACAAGCAGGAGAAAATTACAACATGGTTTGTGTTTTATGTTCTGTCCGTTTTATAATCGCCAATACGGACCTGAAAAACAAAGGAGACTGCTAGCTAGGTGATAACTTCTCACGGGGACGCACAGTTAGTAACCTTTTTTAAAAGTAAAGCAACCGGAAGGCAGTACGTTCTTTATTCTGAACATCTCTGTAGCTTCTCTCCATTTCCGCGTCCGATTTCCTGTCTTTCCTTCCCCAAAAATGTCGAACTTGACCCGTTTCAGAGGCGTCGCGCGTAGAAAATAGAACCGGCGCGTAAAGGCCGCGACATGCTGCTCCTGAGACGCGGCCGACTCGCGCTGCTGACGGCTGCTGACGGCTCCAGTGGAAAAGGTTCTGTTGACCACAGCGGTTCCTATCAGCAGCTATGACGTGCTGCTGCAGTAACGTGCTGCTGACGGCTCCCGTGGAAAGCCGGGGTAACGCGTTTACATGCAACAGAAAAAAAATGACGTAAGTCTTTTTACATTGCATGAAATTGCAAGTATTTTTAGTTTTAGTTGCCATCACAGCAAAATAAAAGCCACCACACTTTCAGAAGGATAAAAAAATAATAATAATTTAAAACAATGTAACATAATTTATTTTTGGGATATACCGGTACATTTAAACAATGTAAATACGAGACATATATAGTCTATATTTGCACATGTCTTCTAACCATAATCACAGCTTAAAATGAATTTAAATATAACAAAACTTTAAAATTTTATTTTACTTTGAAAAACCAGTACTGCCGTTTTTTTCACGTCTGTGCGGTGAGCTGCTCTCACGAGTAAAAGAAAACTACAGGGAGAGAAAAGGTGGAAGAAAGGTACCTTAGGAAGAAGGCATTTTTAGTTCAGACCTGTGAAAATGAGCTTCATTTAAACGCATGCTGCTACATTTGAACAGTAACGTAGTTAATATGGTTCATCATTAATGCGGTATTCCTGACCGTTTCAAACAGCATATAGTTAATTGTCAGTTAATTTTCCCATTCAGACTCATTTCTGGTTGCATTTTCAGATGAGTATATTAAAATATTTTCAAAAGAAGAGGCTGCAAACTGTGTCAGTAGGTTACAAGTTTGTAATGTCATTTGTACAGTGAATATGTGAATAAATGTTCACCAAAAAACAAACAGTCTCATGTCTCAAAACGACCGTCTCCGTACGTCTCTGTCCCCCACCACGGTTTCAAAAAATCCTAGAGGAAACCCTGAACACCTGTCACGCTGCGAGCGCCGAAGGACTGGATCCAAGACGCAGAACCTCAAGGCAGCAGAGGTTGTACAAAATAAAAATCCTTTTATTAGGAAAAACAAAACTGCAGGACTTTAAGCCAAAAAATCTAAAGTTCTATAGACAAAAACAAAAGCTCACTCATGAGCCAGGTAGGTCTATAGAGGACAAGGCAACGCTGACATAAGACAGTGAACCAATAATCACTGGAGACACAGACAGGGTTAGATACCCAGGGCTGGGTGATAGGAGATGAGGAGCAGGTGCGTGGGGAATTGGGCACAGGTGAAACTAATAAGTAAACGAATGATATGAAGTGGGGAAGGGAACACACACACTAAAGGAGACTAAAGAACTGAAATCATAAACCTATAGAAAACTACAGTGGAGAGACAGGGGGAAAACTTGGAGGGGGCTGGGAACCAAAGGGACACAGAACATTACAACACCCCTTCTTTGTGCTGCCATATGGGTCTCTATAGCCTCTATAAAACCTCCAAATGTGAAAAAATTGCATCCATACATTTTCTGTCAGTATTTGGTTTTAGAAATTATATAGCTAAAACAAGTCCCTCGTTTGTGACATCACAAACGGGAAAGTAGAAAATTACCTCCTCAAATGTCCAAGACAGAACTGCTGCTTGAGGAGCAGTGACTCTACTCTGAAATCCCCATCCAGATACTGGAACTTCTCAGCTTACAGCAACCTGAGTGGGGGGTGGGTGGGTGTGGCCAGCTCCATCTTGTTTTCTTATGCCAGGTAGGTTCACATCAGCTGCGAAGTGCCACAAAGTGGATCGCTCACGAAATTTGCACGCTGCCCGCTGCTCCCCGCTGTTCCCCGCTGCTCCCCGCTCCCCTGTTCACATCAGGCAAGAATTTTCGATGACTTCTGCTAAATCCATCTTTTGCTGTAAAAACAGCATTTAAAATTGTGGAAACTTCATGTTTCTCTGCAGGAGTGCGTGTGTGTGTGTGTGTGTTCATTTTCATTTCTCTAGTCTGTTAAGACACGTTTATCAGTCGTGGTTTTATTTAGAAAAATGTCTTTATTTTGTTAAATTTACCAGCCTGCCTTATCAGTTTTGGTTTGACTTCCTGCCAGAAATGACACGGCTCCCTCACTGCTCGCGGAAAAAAACTAGAGCACACTCCGAAACGATCACTGCACGGCATGAGCCTTTGTCGCGCTTTGCTGCACCTTGTGGCTGATGTGATCGAGACCATAGGGTAACAAGGGCGCCGAATGGAAGTGTTCTTCGTTCCCCGGTGCTTCGCGGCGCAACGTTGCGCTTCCGTGTCTGATGTGAACCAGGCGTGAAACTGACAGAGCCTTGAAGCGGCTCATTATGGAGGGTACTGAAACTTTCAGAAATTAAACTGCTGAAATCACTTTATGTGATGGAGATTTTTGGCAAAGAACTTAGTAAGCATGTTTTGTGTCGACCATAGAGCTACTATAACTGAAGTAAATCCCTAAAATGGCCTCTCTAAGCATTTACTCAACTTTAGTTTTGTTCAGACTACCAAAACAACAACATCAAATCATCACCTCTACAACACTAACTAACTAACTAACTAACTAACTAACTAACTAACTAACTAACTAACTAACTAACTAACTAACTAACCACCCTTATGTTGATCCCCGTAACAACCATTTATGTAAGTCTGTGTTCTCCATCCTTTCTATCAGGGAACTTCCCTGGTTTACAAAGGGTGGTGCAGAGCGGGTACATTTCATGATGCTTTACATTCTGATAACAACAGAAGAACCGTTTAGAGATAATAAATCGGACCACCTTGGGTCAGGCGTGTGTAAAGTCTGAGTGGGGCTTCTGAATCAGTGAAGCAGAGGATTTCTTTTGTTCTCATTGAGCTGAGGTGAGTCTGTCTCACACAGGGATTATCAGAGAGGAGAAAGCCTCTCTGAAAGGTGCAGTCACGCAGTGATCTATTGTTGCACTAATCAGAGGGTGTAGGCATTTGCATATCAGCACAGGATCTCCGCCTAACTTCAGAAAGACGTGCCCTTTTGGTTAATGGAATAAAAGTTGGTTTGCAGATGAAGCTTTGTGCTGCATACTCGGATCTCAGGTACTCCTCTGAGTCATTTCCTGTCTTCACCTACAGATTGAGATCATTTAAGAAGAAGAAGAAAGAGGAGGGGGAGAGAAAAGGTCATGAATGAAACCAAGAGATGTCAAAATGAAAAATTGGGGCTGTGCAAAAAGAAATTCCACCTTAACTCTCTTCAGTTTTCATGTGCAGGATGTCCTCTGACACAGGAAGTCTTATTTTTAAAAAGTCAGTGGAAGAGAAGGGAGGGGTCTGCATTGGCTGGTGGGGTGGGGTCATCAGGGTTGTCATGGTGAGTCACAAAACAGGTTAAACCCCACAGTGTGTTAGGTCTATGCTCCTCTCTCTGTTTGCATGTCTGCATGAGAGCAGGCTGAGGAGCTCATGTTCAGCTCTCTCTGAACTCATTGACCCGATGTCTGCAGGCAAAACATTCACCCTCCTCATCTTCACAGCGAACTCTGCAACCTCTCCTTACTCCGTCTTTTGTGCTCAGTTCAGTTTTCTCTCTATGTGCTGAACTTCTCCACTCAGAGCAGACATCCAAGCCACCCTTTGGGCTCTTCTCTAATTATTATAGGTTACGTTGTAATGTTTTGGCCCGTTTCCAGTTGAAAGTATTTGCCATTTTCTATTTAATCAGCTACAACTCAAAATGTCTTGACCGGTTTTTCTGCTATTCTGATGAGACATGCCATAGACCTCACCTAAAGCCACCACCCACAGAATACTAGACTATAGTTTTAAATAAAAGCATCTTCATCTTCTTGCTTTGTGCATCCCTGCTGTGGTTGGGGACATCTGGCTTCACTAAGCTGCTTTCTTCTTCAATTGGGCGTTGGGGGGGAATCCCCTGCTGGAGCATCATGTAGGTCTTTCATTGCTCCCTCCATCCAGAGCAGCAACGGTTCTCCATTAGAAACACATTTTGTTGAGAGGCTTTGCCGACAGATTGTCTTTCTGTCCATTAAACAAGCATTGTTTGTCTTCTTGACTGAGTTACCACAGGAGGTGGATGTGTGTTGGTTTTAAGCACCGTAGCATTAATGTAGACTTTAGCTGCACACGTCTGGACAAGGACAAAAGGGACACAGAAAGAGGGACTAAGATGTATCAAACCAGTTATATGAAGTTTGGCTGTTTGGGGTTTGCAATAGTATCTTCATCAGACGGTTGCAGAAGTGTTGTCAGGCCCTTCTTTACCTAGACTATGAGTGTTGGCAAAAAAATAAATGCAAGAAACAAATGCGAATTTTTATCTGGAGATGCAACAGGATGGATTCTCTTGAGTGTCAAACCTTCAAAAACATTGCAGCATTGGTGTGATATTTGTTCAAATTAGCAAATTTTCTAGTTGCTATTTAGTCTCAAAGTATCATATTTGTGTTGTCACTTTATTTCCAATTTAGTCGAACTTTTTTTGTGCTCGAAATATCAAATTCTTTTTCTCCAAAAAGTCAAAACCTTGGTCATGAACCCTTCCCAAATTGGAGTCACAAGGACTTTCTTCCCCCTAGGACGATACATTTTGCTGGACGATATATTGTCCAACAAATTATTGACGATAAATGATATTATTGTCGACATTATCGAGACCAAAATAACCACACAAGTAATGTTAATATATCATAATGATGCAAGCGCAGCCATTAAAATGCAACAATTAAACTTTTCTTTATCATTGGAATGTCCAGAACTTCTAAACAAACAAACAAACAAACACAAACAAACAAATAAATAAATAAGGACTCTCACTCTGTCAGAAAATATTGCATCAAAAACAATAAAATAAACCCGGTCTCTCCAAAACAATAAATACAATTCCTATCTAGTGTCAACAACCAAAACTGCTCTTCAATAAAAATAATAATAATAATACAGTTGTACATTTCTTAACTTCGATCTATTGAGGCTGGAAAAATTGAGTTAATTTCTATCTATCGTATGATTAATTGATTTATTGATTATCGTCCCAGCCTTACTTCTGACACACAAAAGGTAAAACTTGCTTAACTATTGAAACACAATCAAAATGTCAGCGACATTATAGCAAAGCCCGGCGACCCATGCAAGGAAGCTGAGTGAACTTTTTGAAACATTTTGGAAACTCCCTGGTGAAAGCCCTCTGTAATTTGTTGCCAGCGGTTGCAGCTCAGTGAGAAACAGTTTCACTGCTGAAGCAGCAACAAACACGCTGGATCAGAAAACACAAGCTACAGTAAAAAAAGTGAGAATAAAGAAAGACATACAAGTATACGGACATGTGAGACAAGTGATCCCAATAATGCATCATCATTACTTACTAAGTTCATTCACTGCTAAACCTGAACTGAAGTCTTATAAGGATGACTTTGTAATCTGAGTATCTTTACTTGCTCCATCCAGAACTCCATCAGACACAATCTGTCCCTGCACAGTCGCTTTGTGCGCATCCAGAATGAGGGAACGGGAAAAAGCTCCTGGTGGATGCTGAATCCAGAAGGAGGAAAGAACGGAAAGTCGCCTCGACGTAGAGCTGTCTCCATGGACAACAACAACAAGTTTATGAAGAGCAGAGGGAGAGCCACGAAGAAAAAGGTATGGAGCTCCACAAACAGTGTGTTTCACAGTCCTCCTGATCGGGATTACTTTTGTCCTATTATTATGGCAGTCCATTAAAGCTCTTGCTGTTATTTCTGTCCTTAGATGTCTCTACAGGACGGGGTTGAGGGAGGAGGAGGAAGTCCTAGTTCCCAGTATTGGCTTGGAAGCCCCAACTCTCACAGCAATGAGGACTTGGAAACCTGGAGTTCCTTCAGAACTCGCACCAGCTCAGACGCCAGCACTCTGAGTGGCCGGCGTTCACCTTTCCCTTCAGAGCAGGAGGATCTGGTGGAGTCTGATGGGCACATGTTGTATCCTGGAGCACCAGGGACAAAGATAACCGCCACCCTGCCCAGACTCTCAGAGGTGACTGGATCCATGGGCCAGCATGGCTCTGAACATGTCATGGAGAGTTTGTTGGATAACCTTCACCTGCTGTCTCCTGAAGTCCCCCAGCTGGGCTCCGACTCTTCACACTCCTCAAATGCCACCATGCTCCAGAGTAGCTCGTACGCCTCCACGGGCTTCACCCAGGGTTATCCAAAGTGCACGTATGGCCAAATAAGGTTGGCACTTCCAGAGAACAAACCTGGCTTTGGAGTTTATGAGAACCAGTTTATGAGTCCGGCAGGCCTTCTCAAAGAGCTGCTGACTGCTGACGCAGACACCAGTAGGAGCACAATGCCTTCCACCAATGCACGAGTGGCTGACGGTGGAAAGCCAAGTTGCCTTCTGTCCACTTACAACAGTCAGAGCCATGTGGGGGGTCAAAGTGGGGTAGAAATGCTCAATCCCAGTCAGAGTCATCCAGGTCTTCATGTAAACCCACGGGCTATACATAACCAAGGTCGTGCTACCTCACAAAACTTGACTGGCTGCAACATGATCCCCTTGAGTAGTCTAACCAGCCCACGGGGGCCTTCTCAACGACTGAGCGAACAGAGCACAAGCATGCGGTCGCCTCACCGACATCCAGCACATACCAACGCTTTCTCACCACGCTACAGCAGCAGGGAACTGAACTCCGTTCACAACCACGGTCATCAAGAACGGCTGCCCAGCGATCTGGACAACATGTCCATCGAGATGTTTGAATGTGACCTGGAGTCCGTCCTCCATGACACCCTCATGGATGGAGGTTCGCTGGACTTTAACTTTGACCCTGCAGGTGCACCCCATGGGTTTTCCCAGAGGGTAAAGACCAACACACACAACTGGGTGTCAGGTTAGAGCGGATTAAGGTAGGGACACTGATAATCATCCTGGTGGCACACCCAGACTTGAGATCCGTTTAAAAAAGAAGTTTGTACAGTTTTTATTATTATTATTATTTTCTGAAATGATAAAATAAAGTGGATTGAAATTGTTGAACACTTTACAAGCAAAGGAGTTTAGTTGTTAAAGTGACAGCTTCATGGCTGACTGAACGTCTCAGCAAGTGGTGGATCCTGTTGTCGGGTTTGGTCACGCTGTAATCTGTAGGCGGGAGATGTTTACGTTATCAATTATAGGAGATTGATACGAAGGTCAGCTTTGTATTTCTACTGTAAACTTGCTTAGAAACCGAGTCTTTGACTGAGATGAATGAATCATTTATTTTACTGTATGGAGGTATTTATTCCTATTTTCTTTTTTATGTGGCAACCATTATACGTACTTTGTAAAAGTTCTGGGTAAAAGAATGGATTATGTTTTCTTTTCCCTTTTTGTCAATTTTATCACCAAACAAAAGTTGCCTTAATAAATGTTTAGGCCACAGTTGAACAATTTTTTTTTTGCCAAAAAATGTTTCTTATGCTTTTCTGTAAATAATAATTGTTTTTTTTTTGTTGTTGTTGTAAATAGCTGTGCTGATATTTAAAGAATTTCATTTTTCTAAGATTTCAGGCTAACAAATGAGCTTACAGTAGATCGACCCGCTGATTCAGAAGGAGAAATTTAAAATATTCTATAGACAAAAACATTAGTCAGCACTGCATGTTTGATTGTGATTTTATCACAGGAAAAGCATGCGTGACATTGTAAAGCAACAGACATTTGCTGCATCCGCTGGAGCTGACATCATGAAAATTGGTACCTCTATAGGTCTGTCTGTCTGTCTGTCTGTCTGTCTGTCTGTCTGTCTGTCTGTTTATCTATCTATCTATCTATCTATCTATCTATCTATCTATCTATCTATCTATCTATCTATCTATCTATCTATCTATCTATCTATCTATCTATCTATCTATCTATCTATCTATCTATCTATCTAATATATATATTATATATATATATATATAATATTATATATATATATATGTGTATATATGTGTGTGTGTATATATATATATATATATATATATATATATGTATATATATATATATATGTATATATATATACATATATATATATATATATATATATATATATATATATATATATATATATATATATATATATATATATACATATACACATATACACATATATACATATATATATACCTGTAAATTTTCCATGAAAAACTATAGAATATATGTCTGTGAACACTCATACCTCAAGTAATTTCCACCTTTGACGAGTTGTAAAAGGGGTTTTTGCTTTTTTCATTTTTGTTAGCTGTGTTGTGATCTCACAGTCATTTGTAACATCTTCTGTGGTTATTTATACATTTTCTGTTTTTTTCCTTAGTCTTTGCTAAAATAGGTCATATGTGACCTTTAACCTGTCTATCTTTGGCACACTGCAGTGTTGCTCGGGCTTGTTACGTTTCAACAGATTAAATGCAGAATAATAGATTTTTAGATGTAACTTTTTAATGTTGAGAGGATTTTTTGGGCACAAATGCTTTTACCCGAAGCCACATTCAGGTTTTTTGTATATATTTTTTTATAAAATCAGTTTTTTTGTACAATGTATAATTAAATCACATTTACTATTAAAAGAAGCAAAACATCTACAGCTGTCTGGTTTTGTTTTATTAAAAAGTCACTCTTGATACTTTCAAATTCTCTTTTTCATCAATGATGCAACTTCATATAGCGTTCTTAAACTAAGATTCTTGCTGCTCTAGCAAAAGTACTCCCTCTCTCCATGACTCCTCGCCTCTTGCGGTGTGTGTGCACACACCAACATGTTGAAGGATCACGGAGCCTCCAAGTAAACACAGTTGTTCCATTATATCAGCCTGGCTTACCTAAGTATTTACAGTGTTTAGTTACTAAACAATTAAATATCAGACAAACTCAATTTAATTATTTTTTCTCAAAGCGATTACATATCTCTGAGGTCATTGGTGTATGTACTTGTATAAAAGCCTAATACAGAAAAGGTAAAGTGCAAAAAAATAAAAAGAAGGAGAAAACTTGTATTTGATTTGAACTGAATCTGGTTTGAGAACCTCTGTTTTATAATGCTCTGTTGGTTTCTTCAAGACACAACCTCATTGTGCACCAGGGTGGTTCAAAGTTGAGTGTGATGCAGTAGTGGTGAGAGTCGGCACCTCCAAATCTGAAGCTGTGGTTCTCCAGGAGGGAGGAATGTTTCCTCTGGGCTGGGCATGAGTCTCAGGAGGACCAAGGATGAGAGATGGATCCAGAGATCCACTTAATGAGGGTGTTTGGTTTGTCACAGTGTTCTGTGTTCTGCGTTCTGACTCTTAAAATGGTCATGAGATTTTGATCTTTGATGACAAATCCAGATCTTGGATGCAAACAACTAAAATGAATTTGAAAATCTCATCATCTAAAGGCAAGGATAGCGTAGAGCTGCTCCTTCTCATCGAAAAGGGCCAGCTGATGCAGGAGATGATAGACGAAGAAACACTTGGATTAGACTGGGGAGGGTTGTGGTTGGTTTAGCATCCAGGAGAAAACAGAGCATGTCTGGGCTTTGAGAAGCTAGCTGTTAGCCAGCGGTGTGGACTCGAGTCACATGACTTGGACTCATGTCAGACTCGAGTCATTATTTTAATGACCTCTGACTTGACTTGATAAAATCTATTAAGACACAACTTGACTCGGACTTGAATGCCAATGACTTGAAACTTGAATCGACTTGCATCTGTTGATTTGATGATGACTTGAGCATATTTGATATTTTAGCACAAAAGTGGCACGAAATGGACAAAAATCATGAATCATTCTTGGTTCTGGGTGTGAACTTGTTCTGCTAAATGCAGCAGCACTTTGTTTATAATTAGTTTCAGTTGCACTTTCTGCTTGTTTGAGCAAATAAATGAAGCTTTAAGAAGCTTTATTTCTGGAATATGTTTATTATCATTGTCATTAAATTGAAGTTGGACAGATGACTTGATTATGACTTGAAAATTCATAGTTAAGGACATGGACTTGACTTGGACTTCCAGATCATTGACTTTGGACTCAACTTGGACTTGGTTGTCTTTGACTTCAACTTGACTCGAGACTTGAATGGAACGACCTTCTGGCTTTGAATCTTCTCAATTGTTTGTAAGTGAGTCAGGTCCCATAACCTAATGTTCAAGCCTAAAATTTTATTTTCAAGATTTGTAATCCCATTTCTCAACGCAAGATGATCATTGGTCACAAAGGTGGTGTAGCTTTCATTTGTTTTACATTGTTTGGTGAATAAAGTGCATTGGTAGAGCCTGGCACGCAATGCTTCATATGTACAGTATACTCTAGCCACGACCCATAAACAGAGCTCGGTCATGGGAGGTACTTACATTCTCATTCAAATGGTTTCTGCTTGTAATTAGACATCGCCAGGACCGATCAGCGCAATGAACAATGTCACAGACAGAAATCAGTCAATTGGGCAGTCCGACATGCACTGCTGAAGTGGTAGAAGATGAAGAAGTACCTCTATCTGCTCATGTCTGAAAGAAAAGCTCACGTCTAATTTTGTCTAAAGTTGATGCTGAAGCCATTTCAAAAGAGCGCCAGTCGTGAGCTGCTGCTATTGTTATTGTTTTGCACCATCACAGCTCTGGTACGAAGCCCACCCAAGCACAGAGCACTGTGATTGGCCTGGCCTAAACTTACATGAGCCAATGGTAGACCTGCTGAGGCTGCAATGGATGGCTAGACCAACCAGCAGAGCAATTTTTTTCCTACTGCTACATAGGCTATAGAAGATGCACCCCTACCCCCCCACCCACCCCCCACCACTGGGCCAAGCCACCCACTACTGACGCTTTCTCAGAATCATCTGAAAGATCTTCTCTAGTGTCAGTGTGCTGTCCGTTCATTCCTACTGCTGGAGCCCCTTACTTAGCCTGGCAAGCCATCCTATTTATGTGTGATATGTAGTCTGGCTACCGTCCATTAACGGCTCTCAGTTGTGGGGTGGGATCTATAGTTGTCTTTCAAACTGTCCCCACAAGATGTACTCACCGCTACAGAAACCAGTCAACGAGGCAGTCTGCCATTCTCCGTCAAAGAAGATGTATATCCATGCTTTTAAGTATCTCTCTCTGCTCTTGACTCAAAGAAAAGCCCACAAAACAGTCCAGAGTTGAAGCCAAAGCCATTTCACACGTGCAGTCGCCGACTTGCCATCTTTATTTTTTGCAGTAACATCCCTTCTACCGAGTGCTGCGATTGGCCCACCAAACCAACAGAGCGCTATGATTGGACAACGATAAAGCTGTGGCCATATTGGTTTTCAGTAACATCCCGCCCACCTGGTTGACAGAGCCCTGCGATTTGCTGACCAAACCAATAAAGTGCTGTGATTGGACCACCACAGATGACAGTCAAGGGCTCAGTCTGCCATCGCAGAAGAACTACATAAAACACAACAAAACGTAAAACAACATATCGTTATTCTAAATAAACGCACTGTGATTGGTTGGCAACAATCTTGGCCGTGCTTGCGAAGATTCCAATTTCAGAGTGCTTCGACTAAATTGCAAAGCAAAATATTTTGCCTCGGCAAACAACGGTCTAGATTCTAGGCTAAAACTTAATCCCTCGTGTCGATAGACTCTTTATGATCATTTACTTTATGAGCCTCACTTCCGCAAAATAAATATTCATGTATTCAAGTCTGTCTGTGTTAAAATCAAAGCACTGAGTCATGAAACCTTTCTCTTGTAAATGACATTTCAGCATGCACCGGTGGGAGCTGCAATAAACTAATTAAACAAGTGATTGTTGATTCACTTTATATTAGGAAATAAAAACATACTGTACCCTGAGACCACAGTACAAATATATCGACTCAGAGCTGACAACTTAAAGGTTTTGTCTTCTGCCTGATTTTTGTTTCTGATCCCTGTCGGAGAACATTTTCATTTCTTCCTGTGGTGACTCACTCGGTCTGAAGGTTTTGGAGTAGCTGGCTTTGTGGGAGGTGTGCTCTAGGATTCTGAGTTTATGACACAAGTATTTCCACTTCTTCCTTATCCAAAGCCTGCCTTTCACAGCCTCTATTCATTGTCGACTGCAAGATGAACACCTAAAAAGTGGCAGAAGTCGTTGCACGGAGACTGAAACTGATCAGATCCTGCTGTTATTTTTGTTCCCTGCTTCCACACACCTGGTGGTATGCCTGTGTTCGCTGCAGGCCTCGTATTGTGCTGCTGCTGCTGCTGCTGTGAAGTCTCATGCTGACCAGGCGAGCACTTCCTTTGAATCATACTGAGGCCTTCACAGCCTCACACCCCGCTGTGGAAACCAAGTTTGGCTGGCTTTCTTAATCACACAGCAATCTGCCAGGTGCTAAAGGTTCATTTGAGATGACAAGAACGCAGGACGTTTCTGGCTCCCTAAATGAAAAAAAAAAAATAATAATAATAATAAACTAGCAGTGGGATGTGTAAGCAGGTCAGAAGGTTCATTACGATCTGCTTAGATCAAAATTAGGCAGGAAACCTAGGAGGGTGTGGTAAAGAACATTAAGGATCTAAATGTGTCATAATAAGTCAATTTAAGAGGATCAGAGTTGTTTTCACTGACTGCAGCAGTGAAAGGTAAACTTAATGAATGGAGGAGGATCCCGAGGTGGTGATCTAATGGCTGATATCTGATTGGCTCATGAAGTCTTCCCAAATTTAGCCCTTACATGATTAAAGATGAGATTTTATTTTTCTGGAACATTTTTTGCCACATTGCTTGAAATGCTATTCATATACCAATGGTAACCATGAAATAAATCTTTTGCCCTCAAAAATGTTATTTTAATCACCTCTGAACTTAATATGCTGGAAAACACTTCATCCAATCCACTGCTGGTTCTCAATGACAGGATCATGATCCATCCATCATACTGCTCCTCTGAACATCTCTCACTTTGCTGCTCTGAACACCCTCAGCATACACGAAACGCGCGTCCTCGTCGGAGCAGCCGAACATGAAGCGAGGCTAGCCGTCACGGATGGAATATCCCATTCTGTTTACAAATCAGAAGTTGTTTTACGTGTTCTGTTAGAGTCTGGTTCTGTTTTTGTTGGGAATTGTAGCTAGGTCTAAACTCTGTCGTTTGCGCGAGAATGAGTATAAGTGTGTGTGTGTGTGTGTGTGTGTGTGTGTGTGTGTGTGTGTGTGTGTGTGTGTGTGTGTGTGTGTGTGTGTGTGTGTGTGTGTGTGTGTGTGTGTCACAAGCCAGTGTTACACCATTTTCTGCAACCATCAGATGTGACTCAAGGGAGGAGGTAGAAAAAAATGTAGCTTGCTTGAAAAACTTTTCCATAAAGGAACACTGCACCTTCAACCCTCTGGAGGCAGGCGTTGCAGATTTGCAACGTTAAAACCTACCTACCTGGTTACTCCACATACGTGTTTCATGAGAATTTTTTTACTCAGAAGTACCCCTGAAGGACATAGTTGTTAGTCCTTTTATCAAAACTTATTTTGAGCCTGAGAGGGTTAAAGGTTAAAAACAAATACTTCTTAATTGCTTAATTTTTATTTTAATTTATTGAGATAAAGCCTGCCTAATATTCCAGGCCAAGGCATTCCACAAAGTTGCAGCCATAATGAAAATGGGAACTACACCTGGAATCCTCACGTTTGACTTTTCCACGACTCAGTATCCCTTCTAACACTGTTTAAATAATCCCTCTCTTTAAACATCTTTGGTACGTTCTTGCTGTGTCAGATTTCTGATTCCACTTTTGGTTCTTTTTTAAAACACAGAAAAGGTTTCTCTTTACCTTGCTTGCTGACAGTTTCGTTTGCGGCTGCAAACTTCCTCAGCAAGCAAGGTAAAAAGAAACCTTTTCTGTGTTTTAAAAAAGAACCAAAAATGGAATCCCTCTCTTGACTGCCAACATTAGGCGTCGCAGTTGGCTCAAAATGATATGGTTGTGGACCTTCAGCACCGAAATTGTGGGAGAATTCTTCCTTCGATTCTGGCAACATCTCCCAGTCAAGCTCCGTGTAAACAGCCACTAATGAAGCGAACGACTTCTCCCTCCTTTGTCGCTTCCGTTTTTTTTACCAGAAGGCACTGTTTTTCAAGCAGGTCATGGGAAACCCGCTGGGAGGCACCAAAGCATGCTTTTATAATTTGAACTCAGTCGTAATTACATTCACAACACTTCTTATATAGGTCAAGCTATCCAAAAATGCTTAGATGGATTTGAAGTGGAAGATGGCCTTCAAAGTGACAGTGTGTATTTTTCCTGGTGATAGAGGGCAGTAGATACCTACATCGTTACAAGCAAGCTGTGTTTTTGTGTTGGAGTAAGACCTTACCAACGGATGCTCATTAGGGTCAAAAAGGTCTGTGGAGTACAAACTTCAGCAAAATGATAATTACGTTAGACTTCCTTTCATCGCTGGCAACAACTGAAGAGGTAAATGTATAAAACAACGTTTATTAATGGTGAAAGTTTTGTAACCATTTGTTACCAATAACTAAATGTGTTTTGTCCTCAAGTGCTCCTGTAGAAGGAAACATGGCATCTAATATGGCGTCGCCTGGAGATTTAGACCCTCTCCCATGTAAATTTGACCAGAGGTTATGGTTATATGTTACGAAGCTGCCAATATTTTTCAACAGCTAGGCATCATGTCAGTCATTTTCAACAATATTTTGATGGATATTTCCAGAGATTAACCATGAAAACTACACATTGTCCCTTTGAAAACCACAAGCGAGGAGGCCGATCTATTACCGACAGGTGGTTCCATAACCCAGCTATGCAGCTTCAACATTGCCCTTGGAACCACCAACTGCTAGAGAAGTCTGTATGGTTAACTGTAGACAAATAATCTCAGAGTTTAGTCATTTTAATAAATAAGTGCACATCTTAAAGCACTACAGAAACCCTAAACATTAAACTTCATCAATAAGTGTCTGTTTTCTGTGAAGATTTTCTTTGTCATTATGTAAGGAATTGCAAATCTTTATAAAGATATTATTCTCCATCATGCATCAGTAATGACAGATACAAGTCCTGCTGGGCTTCAGCTCCTGCTTTATGCTCATAATGACAATGAGATGGTTGTGTTTATAATGTGCATGAGGGCTGATGGAGATTATGTTCATAACATCTAAATAAAAAGAACCTTCAGCCATAGTTTCTCTTAAGAGGGAGCGAAAGCCTGCAGGGGCTTCACAGCAAGCTGGGTTAGACTAATTTATCAGTGTGGTTCAGGGACAAAGAAAATTAGGTGGTTTGGGCTGCTGGCCGTTTGTTAATGTAAAACACAACATGCACTCGCACACCCAGCGTCAGAGATGCAGCGCATGTGGCGATCTCTCTGGAGGAGACCGGGATGAAGACTAATTTGTGATGAGATCAACCTGGCAGAGGCCTGCTGATCAGTCCGTTCACATGATTCTTGAACAGGAAGCAGCAGAAATCAGGTTGGTCGTAGGGCAGCATACAACTCTCATAAGTCAGGCGTGAGCTCAACTCAAGATGACAGCGTTGTTGTTGGCTGCGAGTTCAGGAACCATTACAATAAAACACACATCAGGGATTTTCTTCAATGATTTGTGAATCTGCTTTTAGTTCATGTGCACAGCTCTACTTGTATGTGTGATCAGAAAACTACAATCTAGAACTACAAAGCACATTTTTACGAACAAATGCATGTAAATTTAATTTCTGCAGACGTAACACAACTTCCTTCTAAATGCTTTTGTTAGTGGAGGTGAATCCAACTTCTTATACATGTTATTTATAAAGTCAAGGAACAAAGACTGAGTTTCTCTTTGTTGTTTCCTTCTCAGAGCTTGAAGTATTTTCATGCAAAAGATTATTTTCAATAGATTATTTGATCTGCGTCTCGTTCATCATCACAGGAAGTGATGTTCTGTTCTTAATTTCCATTTTCAGAGGTTGTGTTAATGCACCACAGGATGAGGACGCCTGCAGTGTTGGCTGCATTAATGCCTCTGTTCTTATTTATCTGTGAATGTCACCGTAAATACAGATGAACCAGTTAACCCTCTGGAGGCAGGCTTTGCAGATTTGCAACGTTAAAACCTACCTACCTGGTTACTCCACATACGTATTTCAGGAGCATTTTTTTACTCAGACTTAGTTGTTCGTCCTGTTATATTTATTTGAGCCTGAGAGGGATAATGTCCTGGTTGGCCAGTCCATGTGTTTAGCTGTCTCCATTCAGATATCACCAGATCAGCATAAACACAGGTTTTGCAGAAATCTGTCACCCATCCACTTGGTTCCCAGATCACATCTAAACTATGCAGGAGAACGAGCCCAGGAACCAGGATCAGACGCTGTGACACACACACATTGAGAAATCGAAGTACAGCAAGAATAACGACTTTCTTCCACAGTAAAATGAAACCACAGATTATTACCTAGCAAATGAAGGCATGTACACGTTTCAAACTCCTGCATGTGACTGCTTGTTTTTAAAAAAATATTGAGTTTTATTGACTTTAAATGATCCAATAAATTAGATAAAAATCAACATTCACAACAATCAAGTCTTGGAGTCCTTATGCTGAACTTGTAAAGCACAAGATCATGAAAACCTACAAGTGCAATATGTAAAAATAAAGTATGACCTCCAGTGGTCAAATTTGGGTACTGCAGTTCATTTTTAATAATAAAAAGTCTCTTTATCACTCCTGTTCCATGAGTTTTATGGCTATGGACCCATGAACTGGACGTAGATGAATGTGATTAGCTCCCTATTGACTTCACACATATTTCACTGGAAATAACTGTTGGTAATTGAAAAAGTAGCTTGAGATATTTTTAGAGTTGACTATTTGCTTCTAATTGCCTGCTAGTACTGTTAGCTCAGTGTTAGCCCTTAGCCTTTTCCCTCAGATTTTAGAGTAAAACAAAAAGATGCCATGGCTTCTTTAAGCTGCATTAGCAAATCATCAAAACAAGCTATCTTTTAAACACAATCACTCTCACCCCTCCCATCAGATATCAGAACCTGCACTGCCAAAGGAAATGAGGGAGCGCTAAATGGCTTGTATTTGATATAGTGCCTTCTGCTTTTCCTTCTCTGACATGACTGAGCGGAGAACCTCTCACACCAGTGGTGTTCTGTTGCGAAATGTGCGAACACGTAATGAGTGGACGACTCAGCTAGATGTGGAAGTGTGGTGGTTAGGTAAGACAGACAACCTTATGGTCAGACTGAGGCGTGTTGTTGGCTGAGGTTTGTAGAAAAATATGAAAAAAAAAAAAACAATTTAATTTATTATTATTATTGCCTGCTATGGTCGAATTACCAGTGGCGGAGCAGCAGCGTTAGCTCGGCGCAAACACGGCTATCTCGCAGGCTCACAAATAAACAGTGGCTACGTCCCTCTTTAGCTTTTGTGAAAAGAGAAAAACCTCCAGCCAGCTGAGAAGGATATCTGTTTTAGTGTACCCTTCCTTCCAACACGACTGAGACTGTTTTGTGATAATTTCTCAGTACAATGCTTACATTTTGCTCCTCAGGAAAATCCTGAAGTCTGGATAACCGTTCCTTATTCAAACTGTGAGAAACACTTTTAAAGGCCCCAGTTAAATGTGTGAAAGAGCAACAGCCATGACTAATCATTTCATCAGCATGACTTGATTTTATGCTAATCAACACATTTTAGTCAGATCCACTGTTGGCATTAAAAAGTACTTTTATACTTATTTATAAATCCTGGACATGACTAATTACTCTGAAACTAAGTTACAGTCAGATGTCTTGTTTAGTGCTTGAAAATAAGTATAGATGTGCACATGGCATCATGGTTTAAGCAGGGATGAACTGTCATGGCGTAACCCGCATTAGTATAAGTTGAGAGCTCCCTCTGCAGGACAGCAGGAAGCATAACATAGAGAATTCAGTCACAAGCTATTATGGTTCAGGGCTGCACTTCCTTGTATTTTAAAATATAGATCCATGAATAAGATGCAGAGTAAATGTCATCAACGAGATCCTGCAACAAACGGAACGCATTTTTACATTTTTATTTTTATGAATAAGTTGGGATTTATTCTAGATTTTCTACTGGGATGGAAAAGTAAACATTCCTAACATAATGAAACATAACAGATGGGATGATTTGATTATTATGACTTAATAAAAAGTGTTTTATCTAGTAGATATATTGATAATCATGTAAAAACATGAAGGTGGAAAAGTAAAAATTGATATTTTTCTGTTCGTTTTCTTTGCTGTCTTTAAGTAGAGATTCATGGCGTGAACGACACAGCAACATGCTTATCAACGGGAATTAGTGATTTATTTATTTAGCTTAAAATGTCTCCCTAACTTTTATTTTCTAACAGTTCAATTATACATTTTGCTGCACCTGTACTGGTAAAACTAATTAACAAAATAAAGGACATATGCAATGCATTTAAATAATTAACAAGTACTGCAGGTTCAACCAAGAAAATGTGACAAGTGGAAAAAATACACGAAATACATGAAAGATCTGATCTTATCAGGCAGCATGAACACAAAATAAACCAAAGTGCATTGATACATTATATAATAATATTTAATGTATATATACTATACATAATATAGTATATTATGTCGATGATTAATACGCAATCTGTGCACTATAACACACGTACTTATCATCTGAACACTGCAGGATATTTAAAACTCGTTGTTATGCTTTAGTCAGCTCTGGTTCTCACCACAGCTCGTCTGGTCTGGCTCATGGACATCTGCAGAATTATTCCATCCCAACAGGACTGCAGAAGCTGCCAAATCAGTCACGCCTCTTCACGTTTCTTTAATCTGCCAGACCAAAGTGTCCAAGAGAAAGTTAGATGAGTCATGTCTCTGTGTTGTTGCTGTTAGGAGGAGAGAAGACTGCTTGTCCGAGCTGAATCTAACATTGATCTGATCATCTAGGCGGTGTTCTGAAGGTGTCAGAGCTCTAACAGAAAGGCAGTGTTTGAGCAGGTTTCTTGGTTTAAAAGCCAAAACATGAACACATCACCTGGTTTAGAATGGAGCAACGTGAGATTTTCTTCATCATAAAGTAGGTTTTTGCTCTATAATGATGTGATATCACAATGATTCCAATGGAAGGCAGACTCTCTCACGCATATAATAAATACGTATCTATCTATAGGCAGAAAAGGGCCCAGAGACATCTACTTTAATGTTCTTTTTGAGTCATTTGTCATAAAAAAATCAGGACACTCAGATTTTCTTTAAATTATAAAAAAAAAATCAAAACAAGCTTTTTGGTTAATACAGAATTAGCATTCATATAGCAGGTGATAGAGTATGTTGATGTAGAGGACACATAAGGAATAAAAACTGATCGATATTTGTTTTTATTCTTTGTCGTGGTTCAAATGAACACTTGTGTATTCTTTTTTTGTGTTATTTGATCTCATGATTTCTTTGCCTGGCTTTAGCTGCATGGTGTTTAAGGTAAAGTGGTGACAGTGAATAGATGATCTCACAACAACGGCCAGGAGCTCTGTAGCCTCTCATTGACGGGGTTTTAAACATTGTGAATAAAATGCTTCCACACTGAAGCGTCCATCAAACCAGTGAGCCAAAAAAAGTCCATGGAGTTGTTTTCCTGTGAGACTCAAGGACTCAGAAGACCCACAGTTACAGGAAGTGACATCACCAGGGACAACAGCCATGGTGCTGATTTGAACATGACACTGATGGCAGAGCAGATTGGAAGAATCCCTGAAAGACAGAAGAGAGTGTGAGTTCAGATGTTCCAGATGACTAGATGGAATAAAAACGCAGCAGAAACTAACGATGATGGACAGCCATGCTGTTTTCCTTCCAGCCGTTGCCCTGATAAACCCTGCAGGTGTAGGTGTAAGGCTTCTCATCCGCCATCGGGGCCCAGGTGAGGCGGCACAGATTCGGGGCGACCAGGCTGACATTGCTCCTCCTGCGGTCGTCTGTGGACACGTAGATGACGTCGTTGGGGTAGGTGGTGCCCACCAGACGGCTGTCCTGACGGTATTCACAGTAGGGTCCAGGGACTTGGTAGGTGGGTGGGAACTCACAGTCCACCCTCACATTTCGCTCCAGGTAGGTTAAACACGGGAACATCTGGGGCCCACGAGGCGTGAACAGAAACGTGTACACCGGGTTCACTAGAGAAGGTGAAAAGGTGATGTTTTGTAAAAGGTTGTGAGGTTTAGGAGACATAGATTCTGATGAATTAAAGTTTGAGAGAGAAGTTTAAAATGTTTGCGATGTTATGTTTGAAGTCAAAGCTGCACATGAGTTCAGATTCACAGTTTTTACTGTGTTTGATTGTTGCTGCCTATTAGGAAGTGTGTGTGTGTGTGTGTGTGTGTGTGTGTGTGTGTGTGTGTGTGTGTGCGTGCGTGCGTGCGTGCGTGTGTGTGTGTGTGTGTGTGTGTGTGTGTGTGTGTGTGTGTGTGTGTGTGTGTGCGTGTGTGTGTCTGCTCTGTCTTCTCGATCCCCAGTGAGTCGTGGTGGATGGCTGCTTATACTGAGCCAGGATCCTCTGGAGGTTTCTTCCTGTTAAAAGAGAGTTTTCCTCTCCACTGTCGCTAAATGCTTGCTTAGTGTGAGAATTGCTGTAAAGACACTGACACTAGTCAGTGACTTGATGCAATTTGCTGGGTTCCTTATATAGGAAACGTTTTACTGATTGGCTAAATGAAGTGACCTGTATTGGAATGTTTTCTAAGTGAAGTGTCTTGTGATGACTCTTGTTGTGATTTGGCGCTATATAAATAAACTTGAATTGAATTGAAGACGTTCGTAACAAACAACCCTCTTTCTGCCACTTTGTCAACATTTTTGTTTCTTTTCATTTTTAGGTTTTGTTTTTTAGTCAAGAAACTCTCTGCAACAATAGTTTTGCTTAGAAAATGAGGGTAAAACTAGAGTGTTTTAGTTCATATCCTTAGGATTCTCCTTTAGTTTAGTTTTATGGTAAATAGCCTGTATTTGTCTAGCACCTTTAGAGTTCTAAAACCCCCCAAGGCACTTCACAACACAATCAGTCATCCATTCATTCACACACACATTCACACGCTGGTGATGATGAGCTACATTGTAGCCACAGCTGACAGTGGTGAGGCCACCGGTCCCTCTGACCACCACCAGCAAGGCGGGTTAAGTGTTAAGCATTCTCTGGTGGGAGCCGGGACTGAACCTGCAATCTTCCGATCACTGGTTTAATGCAGAGAAAACAACCAGGTGGTTTCAGTTTGGGTGAAAATAATCTACTGCTTTGTAGATTTGTGTCCCACAGCCTTCGGATCAGCTGAAAGTCACACACTTTCTATGCAAACTTTAAAATCAGCTGAGTAAGGGTGGTGCGACAAATCTGGTGGACTCTAACAGTGGAAACCTTCAAGACTAGCTGTCACTCAGCATGTTGTGATCATGTCTGCCTCCAGCAACAAGAACAGATTTTTGCACATCAGTAGAAAACCAGAAGCTCTGAAATTCTTGCAGATGGATCTGGTGAAAGTAGAAAGTCACACTTGTTCTGAAACTTTTTACCTTTTAAAAATGCTGGTTAACAGTTTCGTGTGGAGCTTGCATGTGCTGTAAGTTATTGGTCTTTAAAATACCTGATGATGATTTTAGCAACAATAATTAAATCATTATTTTCTGTAAAGATGGACAGGGAAAAGAGAAGGCGGAGCTGAAATGTGTCATCAAAAGGGCTAATTAAATAAGCATTACGTTTTGATGTGACCTAATGTTTTGCTGAGTAAGTGTTTGTCTGGATTACATAAGATCACTGAGTCATGCCACAGTTATTTCTGGTTATAATAAATGAGTTAAAATTAAAAACACCCCCGTGGGTTTAAAGTGTTGCTTATTTTCTGTTTACAGTAACAATGCATTTTGTCCTTCAAGCTGCCCTTCAGTCTCAGCTCTAGAGATACGAGCAGAACAAAATAAACACATTAATGATAATCAAAGTAAGGACGTACTGTGAGTCTGATGAGTCATCATTATTCTGCCAAGGAGGAGACAAACCGCGACCAGCAGATGCTGCAGCTCCATGGTGACCTGTCCGATCAGACCTGCTCACCGCTGCCTGGGAAAGTTTAACATGGGTCAGGCATGAGAAAGTCGCGCAGCCCCCACTGATATCCGCCTGTTTAGTCCACAGAGAGCATGCAGCCTGCAGCAGAAGGAGCATAAATCATCCCGGAGTACCGCGGGCCTGGATGTGCGGCTCTCCCTGCAGCCCAAATGCAGAGCAGGCTACGCCCATGCGGTGTCATTGCACTGCAGCAACCCCCACCCCTCCACCCCCATGCGCAATTTGTCCTCTGCAGGTGCGCGGCATGCCCCATCGCACGCAAACCCGACCTGACGTTCCTCTAATCTGATTTATTTAGTCTAGAAATGAAGCATATGCTCTTACCTGATCTTTGAACTGGTCCCTGGTTTCGCTGCGCTGATGCGCGCGTGCGTGATGCGCGTGTGTATGTGGCGTGCCAGCGCAAGAGCAGAGCAGGTATACATAGCACTACCTTCAGTTTTAAGACGCACAAAGATAACATCAATCAAATCCACAACAAAAACAGCTGTTCAGTGACGTCTGGAGGAACTGGAGAAGTTCTGAAAACAACAGAACCTTGGAAATATGCTGTTTCCAAACAATAATCATGTTTTATAAAAGAGGAAAATTTTAAATAGTTTAACACAAATCTGTGGAGAGACGAATGGAAGAGGGATAGAATATTTCTATTCAACTTGGTACTACCCTAATAGTACTACACAATCCACACAACTGGAAAACAGAGGACCTGAACTCACAAGGCAGGATGGGTCTTATTTATCTAACAAATTTTGCATGAATGATGATAAACTCAGGACTTTTTAAAACATGACTTTTTCAAAGTCTCACATTTCCACTCAGATGGACGAAATATGCAGTTTTACCTGAGATTTGCGTCTGACAAACAAGCAATAATCTTTTAGCTTTGTTGTCACATCAAACGCCACCAGTAGGCGGCAGTGTGTGGAGTGATAGAGCCCAACACACACACACACACACACACACACACACACACACACACACACACACACACACACACACACACACACACACACACACACACGCACGCACGCACGCACACACACACCACAGGCCCATGAAAACCACGTTCATGCTTTAGAAACGTGTTTAGAACAAGGACAATTCTAGATTTCTTGTACTCAAGGAGCAAAAGAGTCCTTTTGTCTCCATCTGTCCTGATTGTTTAGTGATGCTCATTTTGGAGCACAAGAATTTCTTACATTTTCTCTTTTGAGAGACAAAGTTTAATTCTACTGTTTTAATGAGGACTTGTGAGCGTGGAGAAAAGGTATTTTATAAATCTCTCTCTTGAACTAAATGAGCTCATTATTTAGGTATTTTTGTTACTGTTAGAAGAATAACTAGCTCTCCAAACAAACAAACAAACAAACAAATGGCACACCTGTTTCTAAAACTGTCAAAACTCATCCCTTCCAACAACTCCATGTCATTTCTCTGCAGAGGTGTGACCAAGTCACTGGTTTGCAAGTCACAAGCAAGTCACAAGTCTTTCCAGTCAAGTCTCGAGTCAAGTCCAAGTCAAAGACAACCAAGTCCAAGTCGAGTCCAAAGTCAATGATGTGGAAGTCCAAGTCAAGTCCAACTCCTTAACTTTGAATTTTCAAGTCATAATCAAGTCATCTGTCCAACTTCAATTTAATGATGATGATAATAAATAAATTCCAGAAATAAATCTTCTTAAAGCTTCATTTATTTGCTCAAACAAGCAGAAAGTTCAACAGAAACTGTTTATAAACAAAGTGCTGCTGCATTTAGCAGAACAAGATCACACCCAGAACCAAGAATGATTTATGATTTTTGTGCATGTCGTGCCACTTTTGCGCTAAAATATCAAATATGCTCAAGTCATCATCAAGTCAACAGATGAAAGGCGATTCAAGTTGCAAGTCATTGGCGTTCAAGTCTGAGTCAACTCATATGTCTTTATAGATTTGATCAAGCCAAGTCAGAGGTCATTAAAATAATGACTCGAGTCTGCCTCGAGTCCAAGTCATGTGACTCGAGTCCACACCTCTGTTTCTCCATAAGTCTAATTCCAGCTTTGTCTCATCCTCGCAGTCTGCTGAACCTGGGCTAGAAATGGTGAACTCATTCAGTCATCTGAGAGGTAAAACACCCTGAGGTCTAACGAGGGAAGAGTCTGCGAGATGACTCAACTACAGAATCTCTCATCATGTGGCAGGAATCCCAACATCGTGGTCTCACAGCTGATCCAGAAGTGCTCATCAGGAAGCTAGAACCCAGAGCTGAGCTACTCATGTGATTGAGGGCTGTTGTTTGTGCTGTTTACAGATCTCTGCAGGACTCCAGCAGCGTCCGCCTCAGGCTCTTCTGCAGCTGTCCAGAAAGACCTTGATGAGATGGATGAGCCATGTGAAGGAGACACGGAGGACACCGTGGGATGATCTCAGTGAAGTTTATATTATGAACGGATAAAACAGTCAGACTGAAATCTTTATTGCAACAAATATTCAGATGACTTAATCTTGTATTCTGAGTTTAGAGGCTCACATTGTTTACCGTTAACCATCATCTGTTCTTTAGCCTCTTTTAATTTAGTTTTTTAATCGAGTTCTTAAGACTCTACTCAGTTTATTTTATTTCATTTATCTTGTAGAAGTGTGACATCGCTACGTGTGTCTTTCAGGTCATTTTTGGGGTTTTGTCTGCATTATTTAATCATTTTAATCACGTTTAAGTAGTTTTGTGTTTGTTGTTGCCATGTGTTGTGTTTTATGTCACTTTCCAAAAGATTTCTTGTCTTTTTATGATTATGTTACATAGATTTTGATTAAATGTAGAAGTTTTCTTATTTTTTCCTGACTATTTTGGTAAGTGAATAGTAAGTAAATTTTATATAGCACTTATCACAGACATGGAATCACAAAGTGCTTCACATAGATCAAAACAAAACAAAACAAAGTCATAAAATCATAATGATCTCAAAACAGAAATAGATGAACATCTGAAAAAATAGTCATGAAAAAATTTCCATAAACGAACGAAAGATTAAATATTTGAGTTAAAAGAAAGAAAACTAAAAGGTTTAGGTAAAAGCAGCTTTAAATAAAAGGGTCTTTAGATGTTAAATTTGAAAGTGTCCAGACTGTCAATGCTACGTAAGGATAAAGGAAGATCATTCCAAAGTTGGGGTGCAACAGTCTGGAAGGAGCGATCACCTCGACTTCTGAATCTGGTCTTTGGAACTTCTAGAAGGTTCTGGTGTGTGGACCTGAGGGCTGGGTTGGAGCATGAGGCTTTAACAGTTCAGTAATATAGGGAAGAGCTTGACCATGTAGAGCAGGGGTGTCAAACATGTGGCCCGCGGGCCGCATCCGGCCCGCAAACGGGTTAAATCCGGCCCGCGAGATGGTTGTGTAAACTTTATTTTCATACTTTACAATGTAGAGTGAAAATAAACTTATCTTTGTGAGCAAGTTTTCTCTGTAATGAGTATAAATAAAACAAAGCTGCGCTCAAGGCCCACACAAGAACTTGAATCACATCCTGAAGTTGGCTGCCACTCAGGATGTGACTTCTGATATTGATGTGCTGGTGAAAGCTAAAAGATGTAAAGTAAAATGAGTCAAATATACTTTAAGTGCTGCATGAAACTGATCTAGCCATGTGATCTGTAAGCTCTTTGAATCACTAAGGAATGTTTATTTATTTATTTTTTCAAATTTTCAAGTACACTTCAGGTGTTGTACTTGTACTATTTTGGATACACTGTCCTCAGGCTCCAGCTTTGTTTTATATTGATCGTATTAAAACAAAAGAAACAATCTGAAGTCGTTTTTAATTTACCGGTCCGGCCCACTTGGGACTAGATTTCCCTCAATGTGGCCCCTGAGCTAAAATGAGTCTGACACCCCTGATGTAGAGCATTGAAACTTATAGTCAGGATTCTAAAATGATCTCTAAAGTTAACGGGTAACCAGTGCAGAGACATCAGGAGTGATGTGAGCTCTTCTGTTTGCTCCAGTTAGGAGCCTCGCTGCAGAGTTCTGGACCAACTGAAGGCGGTCAAGGGCTTTTTTGTTAAAACGTGTGAAGAGTGTTACAGTAATCTAGACAGGGGAAGATAAAGGCATGGATAACCATTTCAAGTTCATGTTTTGACACCAACCTTCGCAGTTTGGAGATATTTCTTAAATGATAAAAACGTGGTCATTTGAATCACCTTGTATCCATATTCTCCAAAGCGCTTTGTGTCTTGCTTCTTTGTCATCATGATTTGTTAAAGTTTCCCAACATCAAAAGCAAATACAGGGATACAAAGATAATGTTTTTGCCCGTATCTGTGAATGTGTGTGGCTTCTCGTGCTCACAAACCACGGGGAGGATTTTAATGAAACTCTCAAAGTAACCGTTGGATGCTTATTTATTTATTTATTTGGGGTCAGCCAAATTCAAGATGGCCGCCACAGCTAATAACCTTTTCACTACAAAAATTCATTTTTACAGATATTGAGCTACAATGTGCCAAGGTGTTAGCTGAGGATCATCAGTGTGACACTGAGCACAACATCATCAAATCACAATTTAACTAAAATGACAATATCTCTTTTCATTTCTCAAAATAATTCATCTGAGTTTAAAATGCAAAGACATCAAAAAGATGTACCACATTTACTTTTCCCCCCATCTCACCTGTTAGGATCAAATAGAGTCACAGATTTGTGTATTGACCCACGATCCTCTGTCCTGTGGTGGAACGGAGAAAAAAAATCGATATGAAGCTCATACAGTACTGAAATGTCCCCAAAGTCCACAGGAGCAGCATTTTCTCCCCCTCCCATCCTTCTCTCTGTCCCCCTCCCTCTCCCTATCTGCTGTTTCTGGCATGAGCCGACCTCTACTGTATCTACCCCCGGCATCACACTGCAGAGCACTGAGGAGGACTCAGAATGCTTCACAGAAGGTGAGAATAATTCATTCATCTGAATCAGAGCGCTGTAAATAAATCTGAGAGAGGTGAAAAGACTGATCCTTGTTCCTTCTTTTGATCTGGATGAAGTATTTAGTTCTAACCTGCGTTAAAGCAGCATTTTTAATGAGCAGGTTCGCATCAGTCAGACTGGATGTTGCTGACCTGCTTTGTGTGTTTTCTCAATATATTCGGGTAAAAGTAGATGAATAATCATTTTGTGTTCTCTAGTGAGGTTAGGTAGAAATACGTCAATGTTGGCAATTCACCAGTGAAGTTTGCAGTTCATGTCTTTGCAGCGCAAACAGTGAAGCTGTACTGGGATCAGTTCTTGGGTATTACGGTACTTTTTTGTGGGTCAGAAGGGTGCTACAGAACGGGGATAATCATGTTCCTGAAATCTGACCCGGATATTTAAAGCACATCAGCTTCATCATTGATATGCAGGCATATCAATGCTAGATGAATGGGAGACCGGCTTGTTTGCCCCCCCACCCGCCCTTTATTTGATCTGACTTTTTTCAATTTTAGGAATGGGACACTGACCCTCCTTACCACAATGTTACTTTTTGGTAAGATTATCTCCAAAGTGTAATTAAAGGGCAACTCTCTGACATCTAACTGATGTCTTAAACAAGAGCATGTCATTGTGTTTTACCGAACGTAGGCTTTGCATCAGCCCAGAAGGTGGTTCAGTTGGCCTACTGCTCTGTGGCAGAAAACCATCTCAGGATGGACTGCAAATACGCCCTTCCAGCTGAGTCACCAGAGGTCCTTTGCAAGTACACGCAGGGCGAGCGGCTCCTTGACACCACCGACCCAAACGAGGAACAGCCCACCTCCTTCAAAAACCGTGCCAAAGTCCGCCTTTTTCCGGGCAACAACTGCCGCCTGCTGTTCAAGAACCTACCTGAAGGCAAGTCCAACTTCACCTGCAACATCAAACAGGGCGAGTCGTCTACGGCAACCAAAACCTCAGTGGTTGACAAAAGTAAGTTGCCTTGTTGGTCGTTGCCTCTGCAGCTTTGCACTTCCTGTTATTTCACGTGCAAAAAGAAAACATCCTCCCTCTGAATATGTTTTATTTTTTTACCACAGTGCTTCTCCTACCCTGCTCAGCATGGAGTGTCCTATTACAAAGCTGCAGCCTGCTGCTGACCTTGATGACACTTCCTTTGCTGCTGGAAATTCACGGGCTGTGAAGCAGGCGCCAAACAGCTGCATACGTTAACGCCGCTGCTATAACCATTCGGTGACTGATATGGACACTCGTCAAGTTGTGTGTATGCACAAGGTGCAATGAGCTGAACTGAATGTACCTACAATAATACATATACATATGCCACAGGGCTGTTTTCTCTGCATTACACACTCAATAATATAAGCACAGACACTGCTGCACACTCTTTATATGCCATAGAAGTCTCACATATAGGCAAGTAGTACAAACCTGCTGGGATCAGACTAATTCCTGACAGACTTGTTTAGCAGTTTGAACAAAAAGCATGAATGTGACCCAAAATTTCACCACAGTGTGTATATTCCATAATATACAATACATTTTAGCAACTGTAATCAATGCAAAACAGATATTAAGCTTTATCTTCTATTCTTGTTATCAGTACACACTCCTGAGGGATTTTAAAGTAGCGTGAAAACTTCTCCTGCGATGCCGTATGTCAACTAAAATCTTTCCAGCTCCAAGTTATGCAACGTTGCACTCTGCAGTGTGAATAATTGCTGAGTTTCATTACTCTTTAAAGGTAGGCAGTCCATTTTGCCTGACTGAAATCTGTCCCCAGTGTGCTGTCTTGGCCAGCTGTCAAACAGCGAGGGCGGCTGTGGTGACCTTTGTCACACTGTGTCACCACCTGTCCTGTCTCCCCACTCTCTATTCAGTCCTGTGTCTTCCCTAATTGCTCCCACCTGGCTCTCGTCTCCCAGTCACTTCAGATCCCAGCTCCTCTTGTATTTAAACCCTCCCAGTTCTGTGTTCCTCGTCCGGTCATTGTTTCAGTGTCCGGTGTGCTCTTCATTAAAGCGTTTATTTTTTGAATTCCTGCCTTTCCCCCATGCACCTTGGATCCTCACCTCAACCACTCGCCTCACCTGCACCGTGACAACCTTGGGGCAGTGCAGGTCTGCAAGTTGTTTGTCAATAGGAATTCAATAGGGCTATAAAGAATGCCGAAAGAGTTATTCTAAACTTCAGAGGTGTTTTTGAACAGAGCACAAGTGCATGCATGAGCAATAAAGTCTGCTATACTGTTCTCATAGAATGAGATGACTATTGTTATAAAGGAAACTTTTATTTTGCCTTACACTTGTGCCTGAGACACTCCATGTTCAGCCAAGGCTCGGTGAACGCTGCGATGAATCCATCTACGACGAACACAGATATGCTTTTTATGGTGTGATGTTTTCTCTGATATTGTAAAGGATTTTTATTCATGTATGTAAACGAGTAGTTGGTGTGTAGCAAAAGCACAATCATATAAATGCACTGAAAAGCACTACTGTTATATGTACTGTATATTAACAATAAACTCAGCTGAAACAGAGAGGAACTTTAATCATTCAGTTCCACACAAACACGACATTTGACCAAAATCTGCATAAACTAAGAAGTTAGGTGGATCTAAATCAGAAGAGACTGAAAATATTGATAATTTAAATCATGAGGAAAGGCAGAATTTAAAGGTGTGGAAACAAACATTTTTAATGATTATTTGATTATAATCGGTCGCTCTGAGTTTTTCATGCTGGCTGAACATGAAAATAGTCTCCTACAGCTATCTCCTGCTTTAGCTTCTGATAGAAAATAGACGGTGAAACTCTAGGATTAGAAAAGCCTGATAGATCTATGTCACATTGTCACTGAACATTCATGGACTCACCCATCGGGCTTGCATTGGGGAAAGCTGTTGTTGGTTTAACGTCCAGGAAACAGAAGAATGTCTCGGCTAACAGAAGCTAACCATTAGCATTAGCAACTCCACCACATAGCAGAACTCCTCCAAGCTTGTGCTATTTGTGGAGATAATAAAATATCAAAGTTGCAGAGCAAACAAAGTCAGAGGTAGAGTTGTGTTGCTGTTAGCCAATCAGAGGAGGGATATCCAAATATCAAGAAATAAGACTCTAAATCCTGTTGTGTACATCACTTCTGATGTGGCATTCAGCTAGCTGCTGAAACAGGCGCATCTGAGACCCCCACCCCCTCAGAGTACGACTTGCAAGGCATCATTTATATTAGAGACCACTGCAAATGTATTGATTAAACAAGTGTCCCACACCTTTAAAGGAACATTCAGTTTTAGGTGGGTTGTACTTTGCTAAGTCTTCTTTGAAAAATTAGATTTGATTTGTAAAGTGACCGAACATATTTGAGGTTTTGTCACATGAACTGACACCAGCTCCTGTTACAGGAATATAAACTATTAACCTTTTTTATTTCAAAATCAGTGCATTGTGTGGATTTTTGACACATACAATTTTTTATGTTATGGAAAACAAATCATACATGGTCCTTAAAATGAAGTAGACCAAACTATAATACGCCACATCACCTAGACATTGTTTTTTAAATAAAGGTTAAATATGCGAGGAGTGCAAAATTAAACATTGTGTACATGAGTTGTGTAACCTGAGTCATTGTGTTGCACAACCGGGCCTGCCCAAGAGCACCTGAGTAACGTGTCACGTGATGCGATGAAGTTTTGAGTCACATTACATGTAAACTCTGGATTCCACGTCACATTTTATTGCAGAACTTTATAAGAAATGTGGCAAAAAAGGTTGTGGCATTAATAATCTAGGCGGGAGCCTTGGCGGTCCAATCCCCGGACAAGAAAACTAGTTTTTGGGACATGGAACGTCACCTCGCTGGCGGGGAAGGAGCCGGAGCTTGTGGCAGAGGTTGAGCGGTACCGGCTAGATATAGTCGGACTCACCTCGACACATTGCATTGGCTCTGGAACCCGAGACCTGGAGAGGGGTTGGACACTCTACTTTGCTGGAGTTGCTCCGGGTGAGAGGCGGAGGGCTGGGGTTGGCTTTTTGTTAGCCCCGAGACTCTCTGCCTGTGTGTTGGGGTTTACACCGGGGGACAAGAGGGTAGCTTCCTTGCGCCTTCGGGTCGGGGAACGGGTCCTGACTGTTGTTTGTGCCTATGGGCCAAATATCAGTTCAGAGTACCCACCCTTTTTGGAGTCCCTGGGACGAGTGCTAGATAGTGCTCCATCAGGGGACTCCATTGTCCTGCTGGGGGACTTCAATGCTCACGTGGGCAATGACAGCTTGACCTGGAGGGGTGTGATTGGGAGGAATGGCCCACCTAATCTGAACTCGAGCGGTGTTTTGTTATTGGACTTCTGTGCAAGCCGCAGTTTGGCCATAACGAACACCATGTTCGAACATAAGGATGCCCACCGGTACACTTGGTACCAGGGCAGCCTAGGTCACAGGTCGATGATAGATTTTGTAGTCGTATCATCTGACCTGCGGCCGTATGTTTTGGACACCCGAGTGAAGAGAGGGGCGGAGCTGTCAACTGATCACCACCTGGTGGTGAGTTGGATCAGATGGCAAGGGAACATGCCACGTAGACCTGGCAGACCCAAACGCATAGTGAGGGTCTGCTGGGAACGCCTGGCAGAAGAACCTGTCAAGACGGTCTTCAACTCCCACCTCCGGCAGAGCTTTGACCACGTCCCGAGAGCAGTGGGGGACATTGAGTCCGAGTGGGCCTTGTTCCACTCTGCGATTGTCGAGGCGGCTGTTGCTAGCTGTGGTCGTAAGGTGGCCGGTGCCAGTCGTGGTGGCAACCCCCGTACCCGCTGGTGGACACCAGAGGTTCGGGGAGCCGTCAGGCTGAAGAAGGAGGCCTACAGGGCGTGGCTGGTCTGTGGGTCTCCGGAGGCAGCAGACAGGTACCGGATAGCCAAGCGGGGTGCAGCAGTGGCAGTTGCCGAGGCAAAATCTCGGGCGTGGGAGGAGTTTGGTGAGGCCATGGAGAAAGACTATCGATCGGCTCCAAAGAGGTTCTGGCAAACTGTCCGGCGCCTCAGGAGAGGAAGGCAGCAACTCGCTCACACTGTTTACAGTGGGCATGGGGAGCTGCTGACGTCAACTGAGGCTATAGTCGGACGGTGGAAGGAATACTTTGAGGAGCTCCTCAATCCCACCAATGCGCATTCCGAGGAGGAACCAGAGCTGGGAGGCCTGGGGATGGACTGTCCGATCTCGGGGGCAGAAGTTGCTGAGGTAGTCAAACAACTACACAGCGGCGGAGCCCCGGGGGCGGATGAGGTTCGTCCTGGGTATCTCAAGGCTATGGATGTTGTAGGGCTGTCATGGTTGACACGTCTCTACAACATTGCGTGGTCATCGGGGGCAGTTCCTAGGGAGTGGCAGACTGGGGTGGTGGTCCCCATCTTTAAGAAGGGTGACCTGAGGGTGTGTTCCAACTATAGGGGGATCACACTCCTCAGCCTCCCTGGAAAGGTCTACGCCAAGGTACTGGAGAGGAGGGTCCGATCGATAGTTGAATCTCAGATAGAGGAGGAGCAATGTGGTTTTCGTCCTGGCCGTGGAACTGTGGACCAGCTCTATACCCTTGCAAGGGTGATGGAGGGGGCATGGGAGTTTGCCCAACCAATCCACATGTGCTTTGTGGATTTGAAGAAGGCTTATGACCGTGTCCCCAGGGGCACCCTGTGGGGGACGCTCCTGGAGTATGGGGTGGGTGGCTTTCTGTTAAGGGCCATTCAGTCCCTTTACCAGAGGAGCGTGAGTTTGGTCCGCATAGCCGGTAGTAAGTCGGACCTGTTCCCAGTGAGGGTTGGACTCCGCCAGGGCTGCCCTTTGTCACCGGTTCTGTTCATCACTTTTATGGACAGAATTTCTAGACGCAGCCGTGGTGTGGAGTGTGTCGAGTTTGGTGGCAGGAGAATCTCGTCTCTGCTTTTTGCGGATGATGTGGTCCTCCTAGCTTCATCCAGCTCTGACCTTCAGCTCTTGCTGGGTAGGTTCGCGGCCGAATGTGAAGCGGCTGGGATGAGGATCAGCACCTCCAAATCTGAGACCATGGTTCTCGACCGGAAAAGGGTGGCTTGCCACCTCCGGGTCGGGGGAGAGGTCCTTCCTCAAGTGGAGGAGTTTAAGTATCTCGGGGTCTTGTTCACGAGTGAGGGTAGGAGGGATCGGGAGATCGACAGGCGGATTGGTTCGGCGTCTGCAGTGATGCGGACGCTGAGCCGATCTGTCATGGGGAAGAGGGAGCTGAGCCAGAAAGCCAGGCTCTCGATTTACCGGTCGATCTACGTCCCAATCCTCACCTATGGTCATGAGCTTTGGGTAATGACCGAAAGAACGAGATCGCGGATACAAGCGGCCGAAATGAGTTTCCTCCGTAGGGTGGCCGGGCTCAGCCTTAGAGATAGGGTGAGGAGCTCGGACATTCGGGAGGGACTCGGAGTAGAACCGCTGCTCCTCCGGATCGAAAGGAGCCAGTTGAGGTGGTTTGGGCATCTGGTCAGGATGCCTCCTGGACGCCTCCCCGGGGAGGTGTTTCGGGCATGTCCTGCCGGCAGAAGGCCCCCGGGTCGACCCAGGACACGTTGGAGAGGTTACATCTCCAATCTGGTCCGGGAACGCCTTGGGGTCCTGCCGGAGGAGCTGGTGGACAAGGCCGGGGAGAGGATGGCCTGGAGCTCCCTAATTGGGATGCTGCCCCCGCGACCCGGACCCGGATAAGCGGAGGAAGACGAAGATGTTTTTAATTTCTACTGCAGCTAGTATGACATTTGAAATATTAAAACATGTTTTCTGGAAAAATGAAAGTGTGCAAATGTGTCCATTCATTTCCTAATATTTAAATGTTTTATTCAAAGCTGAGAATTAAAACTACATTTACCTGAATGATAATGAGTCCAAGTGTAACAGAATAAAATATTAGAAAGAAAATAACGTCATTGATGAGGACACAAGGTCTAGTTTGGTTAGCAGAAACAGGGGAGGGCATTTTTATGTGGGTTTTTGTGGAAAGGGAATAATCGTCTTAATTAGTTTTAATTATTTCAGTGGACTGATGGCAGCCAAAATCACATGGTGCAATTTAAAATAAAAACTCAAATCTACAAAGTTTCATAGTAGCTGATTAAATATAATTTTTACAAACAAAAAGTTATGCAAAACTGACAATCGTACTGTCAGTTTTGCATAACTTTTGTTTAGCAGCAAAATTTTTATTTCTAAAACAAGAATTTATGTGGAATATTTCTGCTGTTTGCACTGGCAAATACTTTTATGTAAATAACCATTTAATACATAATCAATAAGGACTCCTGTCAATTGGTTTGTTAACAGAGTTGAAATTTAGAACAGCAGCAGTCTCGCTTGGATAAGCTCATCTGTTTGGTCAAAAGTTCTCTTTCTTTTAACTGAGGCTGCACAAAGATAAAAAAAACAGACATTAATTTTTCACAAACCTTATTAAAACGGAACTCTTGCATTATTGAAATGTACCAAAAAGTGAAACGCAGCATTATGGTGAAGTTAAAGTTTTTATCACATGTTTAGGGTAAAACTGTGTTTCTTACTCTTTTTGCAGTAATGTGCCTTTTGGCACGTGCTCCAGCTGCATTTTAAACCATCTTTGTTTAAACAAATGGAGCTCCATACCCGGAAGGAAGAGGGTGGAAGTTAAACACCTAAAATAAATAAACGTTGTGGAGGAGAACAGCAGCAGACAGACTTCTGCTGGTGGCGGGGTCCAAGATGGCGCCGTGAGAGGTTTTTTCTGTGCTCGGTATCCAAAGTGCAGTTAACTTGAAAGGCTATATTGTACACCAAATTTTCGACCCTTTTCATACTGACCGCTGATTTATGTAACTTTTGAAGATCTTTTTACAACATGTCAGCCACAGGGAAAAGAAGAAATAGCGCTTGGAAACCAGACTCGATGGCGGCGGCTGCTGGCGAGGACACCGTCAATGCACTACTCGATAACTGCCACAATTATGCTGCTGTCAGCTCCATGACATTAACAACAGATGATTTTGAGGACTATCCTCCTCTCCCCTGTGCTCCAGTAAAGCCTCCTACTAAAAAAGGTAAAAATGAATCGTCTGACGATATTGTTGGAGCGCTTTCCCAGCTAATGAACACACGTTCCGACGAGCTAAAAAGTCTGATTCCTAAACCTGAAATGTGAGGTGGAGAACGCCTGCAAACAAATGACGGAGGTGTAGGTTGAAGTGACACGTGAAAGTTCTTGTCACTGAGATGGAGAGGTATTCCAGGAGATGGAACCTGAAGCTGCATGGAATCTCCAAGAGCGTGGAAGACATGGATCTTCGCCAGAAGGTTATCCAGATCTGTCGCAACATCACCCCGTCTACCTTTGAAAAGCTCCCTGAAGCCATAGATACTGCCTTGGTTCCAAGAAACCCAACAATATTAGAAGTGTCTTGCTACAGTTTTTCTTCTGGGAACAGCAGAGCAGAAACATGGGCAGCTGCGAAGAATTCATCTTATCTTTGAGATAACCACCTGCGCTTCACCGAGGATCTCTGCAAAACTGACAAGGAAAACAGGATGAAACTCTGGCCTCTTGTGGAGAAAGCTCGAAAGGAAGGAAAAGCTGCCTATTTTGTAGGTGGTCGTGCATTCATTGAAAAGAAAGAAGTTTCCCCCCAAATGTAGGTCATAAGATGTTTTCTGGCCGACATGTGTTCCATTAGGTCATGTTAATATATTTTATGATGGGTCAAATCAGGCCTATTCAATTACTTTCCCTACTGGGCCAGATTTCAAAATCATGGATCAGCTTTGGGCCGGATACCCAAATCTTTATTATATATTTTACGGACAACGTTTAAATATTAAATTTTAATATTTTGACTGATATTACCTCTACCACTAATACAACGACAAAAAAAAGCAATGCACAATGTCTTTTATTGCTTTAATGATCTGTATTAATTTACCAGCTGCAGAGCTGGTAATACAAACATTTGTTTTATTGACCTCCAATAATTCAGTCGCAGCTATTAAATAAACATTTACAATAACCATAGCTTGACTGTTATTCTTGCAACTTTAGTGCGAGAGGTGGCACTTTTTGTTTTGAACAAGAAATGGAATATTTGGCTCATAGGAGCTGAGTGCAATGCGCAGACAGTAGTGCAGAAAGGATTCAGTGAGAAAGGAGCGCAGGTTCGTTTTGATTGCATTCATATGGGAAAAGCTGGATTCACAAATATAGGTGGATCCAAACATACTGAGAACAGTCACAGCTACATTCCTGAGGTTTGGGAACTGATGGGCATTGATCTGACTCCAAAACTTAGCGGGGCCATTTGTGCGCAGCTCTTGTGGCATTTTAAGTGATGACTGCATGTCCACCAACTCCAGCGGGAACTGTCCCTCATCGATAGAAGAGACCACTTTCTTAGCTTTGATGGACAATGTTTCCTCAGCTATGGCAGCAAATGGATCTTTCGTTAATTGCATTGCCTCTGTAGGAAGTGACAGATCCTCCAGGCGACTGGCGAAGTTGTCCTTCAGTTTCGCGACTAAACCAGTCATTTCTGCCGTGACTTTCGGAGGAGAGGTGGCTTTACGGAGTGTGGGAAAATGTGGCAATCTTTCACCAGTCAAGTCAGTTGTGAACATGTTTAGTTTTGCCTGAAAGGTGCTTGTTTGCTCCACAAGCTGGGCTGGGTCATTGCTGGGTCACTGCTAACATAGACATGAATATGTAGAAGCCACACTATGGCAGCTCCAATAGACAGCACCAGTCCACGGGGCGTCTACGTATATATGTCCGTGATTGCTAAAGTGGTGATGTGTTCAAGTGCAATATCAGTGTGGGAATTTAGAAACTTGCATGCTAAAACAATTTTTCAACAGTTTTTTCCATTGGTGGTTGGGGGATTGGGTGAGGTGGGCCAGCTGGGTAGGGCCCGCGGGCAGGATGTGGCCCACGGGCCGCCATTTGAATAGGCCTGGGTTAAATATATGTTAAAGTTGTCATTAAGGCTGATGTTTACATGGATACCGTTCTCAAGAAATAGAGACATTTATTAGAATCTGCAGGCTTTATCGATCGTTTTCTTAAAAGTCCAACTCTGCCTTTGTCTATTGTTTCGTTAAATGCCTGGAGTTTGAGGAATTATTTGAAGCGCAAAGTGCTATTTTCATTTGCCAAAAAGTGCAGAACTGACTTATGCTTTTTCCAGGAAACCCATTCTGTTGTTGAAGATATGTCTTTTTGGAAAACTCAGTTGGGTAATGATGTTTTTTTTTTCTCATGGTTCTCAATGCTCAGCTGGGGTAGGTACATTCAAGAAGCTATTTACAGGACAAGTTTTGCATACAGATACTGATTCAAATGGTCATTTTATCTGTCAGGTAATGGTTTTATGAATGATATTTTTATAGTTTATTGATGGCACCTGTCTTCCCTCTAGATCTCACTCCTCACACCTGTCACCTGTTCCCCTGACTGCTTCCCTCTGTGTTTAAAAACCCCTGTCTTGTCCCTCAGTGTTTGTTGGTCCATTGTATTTGTCAGCGTTCTGTCCTCCTCAGGATCTCCAGGGTCTTGCTCATGAAGGAGCTTTGTTTTGTAGTTTAGTTTATTTTTCTGATTTTCGGTTTGGCTTCCTGCCCCTTGGGATATTCACCCATCATCCTAAATAAAGGAATTTTCTTTCAACAACCGCTCCTGCCTCGAGTGATCTGGTGTTCTGCAATTTGGGTCCTGACCTCCTGCTCTCAGCGTGACAGCTTCAAAGAGACCTATCGTTTAAAATCAGGACATTACTGGCTGAAGGCTTATCCAGGCTTAATTATGCTGCTATCTCATTAGATATTGATACAATTCTTGTTAATTTTGTTTGGAAAAACAAAACCCATTACATAAAAAATCTGTAATAATGAATACTTATGCTAACGGCTGTCAAATTTTCTTGACTTCATCACTTTGAATAACACATTGAAGTCAACTGGATTAAATATTGTTTGAAAACCCCCTTATCGATATGGCATTTCATCCCACATCATGTATTCTCTAAAATTGGTGGATTAAAATTCTTTTTTACATGCAATTACAATATTGAATGTATTCCAGTAGCTCTTTCTAACTTTCTTAAACAGGCATTACTGGCATGGTCACTTATCTACAAGCACAATTTTTCTCAAAGCAAGTATCTTATATGGAATAATAGGGACTTGCTTTACAAGAACAAATCATTGTATATTGACAACTGGTTTAGGACCAACATTTTAATGGTGAAACAACTGCTTGATAAGAATGGTCACCTTATGAGTTATACTCAGTTCCTTGGTAAATACAATATGCCAGGGGCACCTAAACAATATGCAATTGTTTTTTATGCCATTCCTTCAGGGGTGCTGATGCTTTTAAAAGATTATACCTCCGTGCATACAACTCAATTTTCATCTCTGAATCCATTGGATACACCTGTGGGGAAATTGTGTTTAACTGACTCCCGTATTCGTAATTTATTTCAGATGGTCTGTGTCTGTGTCTCTTTTGTGGTTGCACATTGGAACAGCATGTGCCCTGATACTGACTGGAAAACAACGTGGACACTTCCAAATAGGTTCTTATTGACTATCAAAGTTAAAGAAATATATAAGATCATCCATCGGTGTTATCCTGCTAAATCCTTCCTGACTAGATACAAGAAAGACATTGATACAGCCTGTACCTTTTGCAACTCGGACCCAGAGACTGTTACTCACTTATTTTGGTCATGTACACTTATTCAAGAACTATGGAAGGCTTTCTGTTTGTGAAAGAAAAAATGTTGCCTTCCTTACAACTTCAATATAAAAATGTGCTGTTTGGATGTACAAAGTATGAAAAAAAAATGAACCTGCTTTTTTTTTAATAGTTAATTTGTTTTTACTTTTGGCTAAATTTTATGTTCATAAATGCAAAGTGCTGAAACCCCAACCTTGATTCTGCATTTTCAAAAAGTAAGTTAAGATATACTTGCACGCATTATCTACCTCACAAAATATTAAAGCTGTAAAGACACTGAAAATATGTTCTATTATAATATCATAATGACTTTGCTCTGACCTGGACAACTTTAAACATGCATCGTTATTCTTTTCTCTTTCTTCTTGTATTTATTTCAACCAAATTTGGCAAATATCAGGTTCTGTATGTCAACAAACCCCTGGCACCTCCTGTTAATTCATGTTATATTTTATGTCACAAATTTGTTTTTGCTTGTTCATCCTCTTTGTAATTCTGCTGCAAGTTGGAAATAAAGTTTGGGGGGGAAGACAGACTCCTGCTAATATTAGGGCACTTCTGCTCTCTGGCTTCATGTAAATGTTCTGTTTCAGTCTAACCTGTTTTTCCACCCCGTGACGTCACCGAGCCACCTGTAAAGATCCCATAACCGGAAGTGGTTCTTGTCAGGCTTGGCTCCACCTGTGGGAGCGAGTGGCTGCTGGTTCTCGGAAACAAGAACAAAAACAAACGAGAAGTACGAATATATTTAGTTATTCGACGGACGGACCAGTTCTGAGTTTTCACTTTGCCTTTTTAACTCTTTCTAACTGTTTTTAAGGAAAAATATTGGGAAAAAGTCGCGCGCGAGTAGAAATGAGGTGGCTAGTTTCGGTGCTTTTGTTCTTTAGCGCAGCAGGTGAGTTGTTTTTCCCTTTTGTTTGAGTTAATTAAACAACTTCTAAGTCCTACTTATGTAAAATAACTGGTGAGAACACTATTTGGACATTAAAGCTGATTGTGGGCGAGCCGAAGACAGGAATGTTTGAGTTTCGGGTTGCTTTAGTATTTGGCCTACGGGTTTTGTTTATTGTTGAGCACAAATGTCGTCACAATACGCTGTTTTTCTGTTGTGAGTTGTTAAAAATAGTATGAACATTATATTTATTCCTATGAGAGTAACTGGACCTGTTGTCTTTGGAGTAATATTTACAAGGATACGTCTGATATAAACTACTGCTGCTTTCTTGTGTGCTTTAATTGCGCAAAAGTTAAATTCGTGGGGTAATATGATGATTTTGGTCACCAATTAATCAATTTGAAAGCTTTCTTAAATGATTAAAAATCCTTGAAATTACTTCAGCCAGACTCTTCTAGTGTAATTGGGATCAAACATGTTTGGGAACCACTCAAACTCTTGAGGTATTCTGCACACCCCAACCTAAAATAAAATAATTATTAATGTTGGTATGTTGAATAAATCCACTGATAGCTCAAACTACAGCTTTAAACCTGCGGTGTTTTCCTCCAGCGAGCAGAACACTTGATTCACATTAACTTATTTTTACATGTCAGCATTCACTTAAAAATAAAGTGTGAACAGCTGTTTTCTTTTATTTTGAAATTATTTAAACCAAAATCAGAACTGTGGTTTGTCTTGTCCTTTTTCCAAAGGACCTTTACATTTAGTAAGCCTGACATCAAATTGCCCTTTGTGACTTTAGTTAAATATAGATCAATTTAAAGCTGTTTTGAATTAAAGTTGTCGTTTGTAATTAAATAAATTTGCTTTCAAGGGTAATAATCTGTAACCGGTTCCTGGAAGTGGAGTACCTCCGTGTGGCTTTTTTGGGGATGGTAGTCCTCTACTGGTGTGAGTCAGGGCAGCTTTAAGTATTTTTGAATGCAAAGTAATTTAATGAAAGGACATATGAGACCTGTGACCGATTGAATGATTTAGTTGTTTGTGAAGCAGCTCTGCACACCATATTAGGGCCAGTTTCACCCATATGGTTGATGGTTTCACTGAAAGCTTCCTGCTCAGTACAAAGGAATGAGCCAGCCCTCTGAGCTCTGACAGCATGTGAGCATGCTGATGAGGGATAAAGGCATATATTGTCTGATTTGTACCAGACTTCAGGCTGATGATGGATGAGTAATTTTCTAAATAGTGTAAACTTTTGATTTTCAGTCATGTCAGCATTGTTTTTCCAATTAACCTTAGTTTAAAGTAAATATAGAATGAAACTAGAGTTGTTCATTTAAAAATGAAACTGTCAGTTTTAGCATATAAATCTTATGTTTTATATAGAGGTCAAATGACTTGATTGAACAATTTGAACTGAGATCATATGTGAAATTTTGCCAGTACTCATTTAAAGTAAAAGATCAAGTCATTAATTTAGGCCAGTTAAAGTATAAAGTTTAAGCTGATATTTAAGCTTGTAATTACAGACATTTTTCAGTCCCAGTTCATTAAAAAATATATTTTTTTAACCTAAACCTGTCTCGTGTGTGTAGATTGTGCATAAATCCAGTTTAGGAAGCCGCACATGTGCAATAGACATCTCTGATGATGGAAATGCAGAATTTCCTGAATATACAGTCATGATGTTCTGAGTTGTCTTTAAAGAGCTAATTGCAAGTTGGGTTCCCATGAGCCAATGCTTAGAGAAACATAGAAAATGATTACAAAATTTACACATATATAAATAATTTAGGCCTTTAGAGTGTTTTTTGTGAGAAAGATGTTTATTTTTTTCATTATTATTATTTTTTTTTGCCAAACCAGTTGACGTCAGCTGAGAGAGTCCTGTTCCAGAGAAAAATCTGGATTCTAATGCCGGCTCTGACACAGAGGAAACTTTAAATGTTTTTATACATACTTTAAATGTAATTACACTTCTGATGGAACAAAACCATAAAGTTACGAGTTTGCTGCACGCCCCAGAGAGCAGAGACAAACCAGAGGGAGAAACCATCGGCCAAAGCAGAGAGACTGGGGAAAAAAAGCGGGGGTGCAGCAGGTGTCTTGTGAGTTAACGGTGCTAGCTTAAACGCATTTGCTAACATCACAATATTGTATCATGTACCAGACAATTAAAATAGTATTGGTCAGTTAATTTAATAAATACTTGACAATAATAAACTGAGCATCTGTCAGCTGTCTCATATTTGTTATTATCCGTTCAAGTAACGAGAGACGCCTGTGATCCGTTTCGGGAGCTCGTGCAGGCTTCTGTAAGCTGGATCTGACCCAGAAACAAGCGCTACTGGCTCACTGGTATTTTTAAAAGCTGCACATCCTCTCCTGGTGGTCCAGACGGCAGTTCTGATCTGGTTCAGACCCAGAAACCAGCTCTACTGGCCCACTGAGCCGTGCATCTCTTCTGGTGGTCGGTTCTGACCTGGTTCTGATGGTGATCAGAGGTGGCGAGAGCACCACTATCAAAACCACAGAAGAAGAGTTTGTCAAATTATCAAATAAATCTACTCAAAAATGGAGTAGTTAGGAAAATGAACAGCGTGGGAGCCTTTTAGATTTGGTAGTTAACATAATGAGGCCAACATCAGAGGGCTGAGCCTAGAAAAACATGGAACTAAAGCCGCACAGCAAAATGAAACAAGACCAGCAAAAGGTCAGTCAGCCATTGCTTCTGCTATGTGACTGCTTGGTGTCTGCCTCCTCTAGTGTGTTTGGTAAAATAAAGAAACTTCAGCGTAATTATTTAGTTTAATGTAAGGAAACTAAAGTGTTTTTAAAATGTGTGGCCTCCAGAATGCTTTGATGTCGGACAGCCCGTTACGCAACAGGTTGTGACGGTCATTTCAGCTCTCATCCCACTAACGTTTTCAGGTTCTGAATGTTGCAACAAGTGTGGGACTTTTATTTTGTGACAGCATTATTTTAAGAGTAGGCAGAAAAGACTCAAGCATTCAGGTTTAATGATCCAAACTTTCACTCTGAAGTGTATATATAATTAATCTTGTTATAATTTTGGCAAAATACTATATTCATAAGAAAAAATGGTCTGGAAAAATACCTCTTTTAGATAGTTTAAAATGAGTTTCTTTAAAATTATCTGGCCTCCACAGAAAAATTAAAAATGGGCAATAAAATTCACAAAAACGATTAGACTATTAAAATCCTTTAGGTTTATCACTTCTAGTTAAGCAGATCCCCCTTTTCTTTTTTCTTTTGTTTCCTATATGGTTGTGTGTCGTTTCGATCATTAAGACCTCATTGTACCATTGTGTATAAATATGATTTTGAATTTTGTACTGACTTGAGAATTGATAAAAAAAAAAAAAGACTCGAACAGGAGCGTCATGGCCGACTGACCTGTTGCTAGTCTCGGATCCAGTTTTCTGCGCCATATTCTGCCAGGCTCAGCGTTTATTTTGTTCCAAGAATTAAATCACTAAGAATAGACTGCTCCCACGCTGTGCTATTTGCTAACCGCTTCATGTTTGAGCACATTTGTTTGGTCATGTGACAAGGTCATTTCTTCTTCAGTGGTTGCCCAGTAACATTTTTGGATAGCAACACTCTTGTGCCCCCTAGTGGCACAAATTTATTACACCCCAGCACAGCAAAGGGACTTGAAGCCGTTAATGGCAATTAACCGGTTAACTACTAATACGTGCCATTCGCCTGTGTCATGATTGACAAATGATAAAGATAAGATCTGTGCCCTCTATGTGTAATCACCAATCTCATCCATGCTAAAACCAGGAAGTGTGGCTCTGTAAATATCTTCTGATTGTTAATTTAAACATCTTATATTCCAAACATTTTTAGGTGTGAGCAGCTTCTCTGTCACTACCTCCAATGCAGATGTCAAAGTGAAGGAGAATGCAGGTGAGTGTGATTATTTGCATACAGTATTTCAGTTTTACTGACACTTAAAACAAAGCTGGTTTTGTTACATCAGTTGTTTACCTTGTAATAAAGTTACAGTAAACCAGTTTAGTCATTGTTGTAAAGCATGACGGCTGCATACTTTATAGTTGTTTAACAAGCAGCTGCAGTAGTACAATTTTAAAGTAGGGCAAAACAAGTAAAATATGTGCTAACTCCAATAAAGCTGATTTAGTCTTTTGTTGACGTGATTACATTCACTTAATCAAATGAAGCTTTTGCCACTTCTAAATATTTATTATTTCTTTGGTTCTTTGATTTATTTTCATTTGGTTTGTTTTTATAAATAAGAACAATAATCTTTTTCTCTCTTCAGCTTTGAAAAGTGCAACAAAGAACCTTTTAGACACAATCGATAATTTACATAGTTTGATTTCATCCAAAAGGGGTCGCAGCTGCTTGAAGGAGCAGGAAGTGACATAATGTCTTCATTATTTGATTAATTAAGTTTTAAAAAAAACTAAGCCTTTAACGTCGGTATCATCAAAAGAGTTTTATGAAAGTGCACACACCGACACAAGCTTTAGCCTCTCATCAGTGCGTCACACAGCTCATTATTGGCAGACAACTGTCTTTAATCTGAGCTGCAGCTGTTGTGTTTCTTGTTCCTTTAGGTAACTTATATAATGAAGTCTTTTCACACTGATTTTGTTTAATGTTCTTTCAGGAGCGGACCTGACCTGCACAGTTTCAGCCGACTTTGGTTCAAATCCCAGAGTTGAGTGGAAATTCGACAAACTGGGCTCTCAGACGTTTGTGGTTTTTAATGGAGTGGTTACAGGTAAGCTGTCATGTTTTCGCCAAGACTTCATTTGAAAGTAGTGCCTCTTGCCACTGCAAACACAACAGTTATTTCAAATTATTTTTACGTATCAGTTAGTTCTAAATCAATTTTAAGATGATTGTTTTTAGGGTTCTAATATTATCAAATGAAAGTTGTAGTAATTAGTATATTTCTGATTGCATTGTAAAGAGAATTTGAGGAATCGATGCTTACAACCATCTACTCACAAATTGTGATAATTGCCCGAGTTTATACATCTAATTTTTTTACTTTCTATTATTTAAGAAGAAACAAAGGGGTGAACTAATAATTCTGATACGGTGGCACAGGAGTTAAGTGCTTGCCCTGTAACCAGAAGGTTGCAGGTTCGAGCCCCGCTCAGTTTGTCGCTGTCATTGTGTCCTTGGGCAAGACACTTAACCCACCTTGTCTGCTGGTGGTGGTCGGAGGGACCGGTGGCGCCTGTGCTCGGCAGCCTCGCCTCTGTCAGTGCGCCCCAGGGCAGCTGTGACTAGATCATAGCTCATTCATGTGTCTGTGAATGGGTGAATGACTGGTTGTGTTGTAAAGCGCCTTGGGGGGTTCCAGGACTCTAGAAGGCGCTATATCAAATACAGGCCATTTTACCATTGTAACTGTGCACCTCCTCCAGATCCGTATGCCAGCCGTGTGACGTTGTACTCCCGCAGTAATTTGAGATTCTCCAAAGTGACTCGTGAGGACACTGGAGTGTACACCTGTGAGGCGTCCAGCTCCACTAGTGGATTACAGAAAGCCACTGTAAAGCTGACGGTATTGGGTGAGTATGTGGACACCACTTGCACTGATGTTCAGACTGATCTTACACATAATGGGTCCACATAATAACCCCTCCATCGTGTTTCACAGTGCCACCATCTGTACCCATATGTGGAGTCCCCGATTCGGTGACGACGGGTAAATCTGCCACCCTGACCTGTTTTGACCCCGCTGCTTCACCCCCTCCCACATACAGGTGGTACAAAGATGGGACCCTCCTGCCCAGTGACCCCAGCAAGTTTGCTGGTTTCCAAAATGCCACCTACAAACTGGACCCAGCAACTGGGAAACTGGTCAGCTTTGCATCGTAATATTGTCTAAAACCTTTACAGCTTAAGTTTTAGAAAAACTTTTAAGAAACTTGATCAATACACCAAAACTGTGTCACGTTGCTGCAGGATTTTCCTTCTGCTGCCAAGATGGATTCAGGTCAGTACTACTGTGAGGTCTCCAACGAAGCTGGCCCAACTCAGAAATGTCAAGCACGGAGAATGGAAGTCCGTAAGTAGCATCATTTGTTTTCTCTTTTACCAGAGTTGGTACAAATGGTTTCTAACTCAGATGACTTAAACGTAAAACATTAATGTGGTAATGTTAAATTTATTGATTTAGAATAGATTTTATTAATCTAATGACTCCCGTTGTGATTTCTTCAAGGTGACTTGAACACTGGAGGAATTGTTGCAGGGGTAATAATTTTTCTGCTGCTTCTGGGCCTCGTGATATTTGGTGTTTGGTATGCCAAGAAGAAAGGCTATCTGCCCAGTAAGTTTTCTGCATTGCATCACAAACATTCATGAGTATACATAGTCGAAATTTGACTGAAAGTTGTATGTTTAATGTTAGGCACCATTAATTTTAACGTGCTCCTGTTTCTTTTCTTTCCATAGCAGCAAAGACTGAAGGGTAAGACGTTTTTATATCGAGGATATTTGATATGTAAACTTTTTAAAATACTGATTTACAGATTTATTTACTAATAATATCAATGTTTGATTGTACACATTCTTGGGTCATTAGGAGTGGTATGTGTATATATATCTATATATATACACACACACACACACACACACACACACACACACACACACACACACACACACACACACACACACACACACACACACACACACACACACACACACACACTTATTATTTATTTGTTTGTCCCCACAGTAAACACAGGATGGATGCAGTCTACCAGCCCACATCACATGGTGGGGATGATGATAACGTGAGTATTTTAATGTATTTTTAATATTTTAATTGGAGTGTATGTTTGAAAAGGTCAAAGATGTCTGAGACTTGTTTTGTTTCACAGGGGGAATTCAAACAGAAGTCGTCATTTGTGGTGTAATCAACAGTCCGCTTACAGACTTGAACTTCCCTGTTTATTGTGATTTTTATAGTTTTTTTGAGTGCTGTTTCTATACATATGAGTGATGTGCTTTCAGAGTGACAATTGATTCAGATAATCTGCAGATTAAATACTTTTAATAAGAAATAAGGGAGTCTGTTTTTTTACATTTGTCGTGTTGGGCTGAAGCAGCTGCCCAGTGCGTTTCTACTTATGGAGTTATTATTATTTTGTTTAATCTAAATTCTGTATATCCAAGGTAATTGTTTACTATGAAGAAGAGAGAACAAAACCTCCTAGGACTATATAACAAATGCTGCTAATTAAAATACCTTCTCGAGTAGTTGTGCACCAACCAAGAAATACATTATCTGCAGTTATAACCTTACTTTAATATTTATAACTGCAGTTTAGCTTAAATGTTAAACTGATGTGGCTCAGCTCTGTTGGGGTGTTCGTTTTTCTCTGATGCATTGTACAAATTAGTTCTATTGAAGGGTTATTTTTGTAAATAAAGCTGCGTTCACTTAGAAAATTATTAGACTTGGTTGTCTCAGCGCTTTTGATGTTGATAAAACATTATATGATATTGTAATGTTTTTATTTTTTTACATTTTGTGCATACAAATTGTGTCACTTTTTTGATTTGCGTAACATCTTGTTGAATGCAATATGAAATCTTTTACTTTTTAAATAGACAATGAAATTCACAAATTTAAAAGCATGAATATTTGTGCAAAAACGTGGGTTGTGTGTTTTTTAGGGATCAGATAGAATAGACATTTATATGAACTCGGTAGTTGTAGTTTCCAAACTCAGAAATGTTTTTATACACATTTTTTTAAAAGTAATTTGGTTGTAATGATTTCAACTGATGTGAAAATACACTAACAATATTTGAAAACTGCTTTTGTCATTTCTTTTGTAAACAGGGTATACTCCATTAATAAAAATAGGTCTTTTGTGTCAATCTCAAAATTCACATAATTGATTTCATCATCTGCATGATTTTGATGTACAGAAGTTCATGTTGTGTCTCCATTAAAATTCAATCTGTAGTTTGTGTGCTGCTTGTCTTACACATATTTACACATTTTTTATAATTGAAATACAAAATGAAAAATAAATTAGCATGGCTAACACCATTATGAATTAACACAAACATATTTCAGTTTGAGTCTTGATTTTAAATACAACCCAATTTAAAGACATTGAAGTTCAAAATAATGATTTATGGTATTTTGTAGGCTATGAGAAAATAAATATGCTAAAAGCTTTCTGTATTGGCTAGTGTTGCGTTGCTGTGGTAACGTGATGGCGTGCAACTTCCCCTCCTGAAAGGTGCGCATGCGTATAGGATCGACATCCTATTACGCAAACAGGAAGTGTGAGCAACATTTTCCACCATTCAACCCTTACACAGGATTTATCCTCAAAATGCCCAAACTAATCCTAATACTTGTTCGCGCACTTACTATAACAAGTGTTTTATCGGGAAGAGCTTGTGTTAGTCATAGTTCCGCAGTAAAAAATGGTCGGAACAAGATTTACTGTCTGCTCGCAAATACTGTACTGTCCCTTTAATTGAAGGGGTCGCGCGCAGCTCGGACGCAATCGTTTAAAAGCTCCATCCCAGGCAGGCAGCTCCCCCAGTGTCCATTCATAAAACAAAACATCGTGTAGAGAGAAAGTTGTCGATTGGTTTTTCTTCGGTGGACTCGCAGGAGCTGGAATATGTTCGCATCTGTCGGGGACATGGCCCAGAGAGCAGAAGTGACTTCCCATGGCTGAGCCCCCTGCTGACGGGTTGGACTTCATGCTCGAGCCGCCAGCAGCAGGAGGCAGCTCGTTCCACCTCAGACCCAAAACATGCTCATTTCCTCGCAGCGTCTGGTGATATTAACTCGCTTCCGTTAACACGAAGTCACTGTGGGTTAAATAGCATATGCGTTTCCGTCCTCCTCCCTCTTCCTCCTCTCTTTTAATCTGCTGATAAATGAAAGTATACCAGAGGAGCTGTGGACCTGACATGCCGATGGGGCTTTGAGTTATGGCAGCCAAAGAGGAACTGTATGCCAAAGTGACACCGCGGAGGCAGCGCCAGAACCGGCCGAGCACCATCAAACATGGCTCTACGCTGGACGTGCTTCTGTCCATGGGCTTCCCCAAGACTAGGGCGTGAGTGCACTGTACACACACACACACACACACACACACACACACACACACACACACACACACACACACACACACACACACACACACACACACACACACACACACACACACACACACACACACACACACACACACACACACACACACACACACACACACACACAGCAGCTGATCCAGGAGCAGCATCGTTTGTTTTGTGTCCTGGTCTACAAGTTTCCTTTGAATCCAGCATCAGCAGGACCATCTCTGCTGCTTCTCTCCATGTTCCTGTCTCTGTTGGGTCTTTTTGGATGAAACTGTAAATGAGGCCAGATATTTTCCTAACCAGGACTTCTCAGTAAAGCTGACAGTAGCCTATGTGTCAACTATTTGATTATTTGGGCTTTTAAAAAGTTTGCTGGTTTGATATTCTCTAGTTTTAAAAGTAAGCAACATGATAAACATGACTGATAATGCTTGATAATATTTAATAAAGTAAACATTTGTACAGATTATACCACAATGAAAACACCTACACCTTGTGTAGACTGAGACAGGCCTACTATAATCTCATTTTTCATTGAAAAGCTTAGCCTCTCGTACATATTTTCATCCATTTTTGATTGAAGAAGTTGCCTGGAAACGAGCAGCATTGGCTCCTGACAGCAGGCTGTGAATTATGTAATTATATGAAACAAACATTGTGTCCATTCATCATGTGGGTTCTAGCTAAACGCCTCGCTCTTTAGCATGTACTAAACATTTAGGCTAAATCTGTGTTATTGTTACTTTAAAAAAAACATGTTGTAAATTAAGAGTAATCATTTAAATCCAATAAATCAAACTATATCTCAATTCATTTTCAAGACAACAAAGTTAGTAAAAAAAGGTGGTTTCTTTCTAACACGTTGGATAACTCACAAAAGAAATGTAGTAATTAGTATCAGTATCTGTGGCCAAATATGAATAGATATATAACAAGTGATGTACAGATGTGTTTAATTTTGCTAACTCTTCTCAGAATCTACCTAAAGTCCTCACAACGACCCTGTGTCATTGTCTATGAATCCCACGTTAAATATTAAGCCTAACTATTTAACCATAAAGGTCTTTTGTGTGTGCTATGGGCTCATTATTGTCTCCAGATATGAAAGGAGAACTAAAATGATTCTCTTGCTGTGGCAGGAACCTCACAGCACCATGGTTAGAGGCTTTTACTTTAAGCCTCCCTTTGTTAAACAAGGGTAATGATGAAAATGTTGATTATATTATTCTTTTCCAGCATGATGCAGTATCTATTATATAAGTTCATTTAAACCATGCAGGCTTTGGTAATTCACACTTCAGCTCTCTCATCCGGCTTTAAAAACCACAAAGTATAAAGTCTGTGGCTGAGATTCAACTGGAAATGAAAAGTCAAACCAACTCAGGTGTTCATTTAGGTGTGCACAAAGCTCAAGGATGTCTCTGGATGTGTTTTTAACACACACAAGTTTAGCAGCTAGCTGGTGAAAACCAAAACTAGAACAAAAACTAGGAGAATTCGAGATTTTCTCGCAATCTAAATAGAAAAGATTCTGTTCTAGAGGTCGACTGATTTTGGTTTGGTATATTACCAATACCAATGTCGATTTTTAGGAGACATGGTCAGCCAGTGGCTGATATACTGCTGATTTTTATGTGCAGACTTTCATGGCCTATATCCAGATGTTTTCCACCTTATTTTCATGCTAAAATGTCACTAATAACATCAGCTGGTGCACAAAATGTCTGAAGCTGAATCCGTTTTTGAACTCTGACTTTAACTATCTGTCAAATCTTCACTTTATGCACCGCTCAGTGTTAAAGCCAGGCATTTAGAGTATTTACTACGCAGATGTTATTAGTGAACGTAAAATTACATTTAAACTAAATTGTGCAACAGCACACAGATGGGTTTGACTTTAAATTGGCTTTTCTAAGAGCAAATATTGGCCGATGTATAAAAAAAATATCAGCTTGATATAAAGTGTAACTATAAGGAAACACATCTTCATAGAAGGTCTAGGATTGTTTGCATGAATTGATGTTTAGCAGTTTTAAGTTAATTCAATCCAGGTTTATTTATATAGCGCCAAATCACGACAAGAGTCGTCTCAAGGCACTTCACAGTAAACATTCCAATACAGGTCAGTTCATTCAGCCAATCAGAAAAAGTTTCCTATATAAGGAACCCAGCAGGTTGCATCGAGTCGCTGACTAGTGTCAGAGACTCTACAGCAATCCTTAATGCAGACTGAAATGCGTAGTTCCTGTTATCTTGGCCCTTTCTGCCTAACTCTTTAACTTTTCAGGTTTTGCTATCAGACTCCTTTTGCAGATGTTGATATGAGAGAATAAAACCAGAAGTAAAAGGGAAATCAGCCATCCATCATTGATTTGAGCTACAAAGACCTCATTGTGTTTGAGGTTTTTTTAAACATTGGGGGAACGTGAATCATGAACCGCCTCACGCATACAAAAAGAAGTGGACATGACTCGTCCACAAAGTGAGCCAAGTAATCATGATGAACGCTGCCGTCTTTGTAACGGTCTCTGAGAAATGATGCAGCATTATGACAGGTCAGCTCTGAGTAAAACGGGCTGATCAAAGTGTCACATGTCCGTCTTTTAAAGCGTCTCTGACCTATTTCCTGTTGTAAGACGTCCATAATACATAATACGTACAATACATAAGGTAGTTGTGTTATTAGGGTTGGACTTGTAGTCATTATAACAGCAGATAACATGTTGCTGCTTCCTTTAAGCATTTTAAAATAATCACTTCCTTGTATCACCGTGGTTTAACTTGTTATACCTTGCCTCTTCCATTTATTAGACCTTCCTCTTTTATTGTGCATATTTGTCTTTACCAGTGCACTTAAAACCCTCTGCATGCTCATGAATCAGTATTTTTTTGTGCTGCATGAATCTCACTAAGACGCTATTAAACAGGGTTTGTCCTGCTGTAAATGTGCTGATGTAGGGCTATTTTTGTTGCCAGAATAGTTAAAATACTGTAAATGTGTTATTTAAAATGTCATTCTTTAGCCGAGCTAACTGGAATTAAATACCAAGGCTGTGGAAACAATCCAAGTATTTGGGTTTAATACAGTAACACACGTTTTTAACAGTTGTGACATTTTAAGGAAGTGAAATAATTCTCAATTTTTTTTCAAACAAATGAACTTACGGCGTGAGAAACAGACGTCTGTGGCTTTTTTCATGCTTTTCACAAAGCAGGTGTTTTACCTACAGTGGCTGTATAAAATATAAAAAGGAAGAACTACTTTTATGTTTGCTTAATGTGTTTGTGTAGATCCTCTTTCTCACGTGTCATGGTCCTCTGAAGCCGTTTCGCCTCATTCCAAACGTTTGTCTGACTCTCAGGTTTCATGTTGGGAAGTGAAAATTCATAAAATGGTCAGATTAAATTATTCAGTGGCAATCTCAAGAGCAATTGGGCGTGTTCTGAATCTAAAAATCCCTCATAATTTATAGTTGTACACACGAGGAGCATTTAAAACTCCACAATAACTTTCCTTCATGTATTTATCCGAGTGCATTCAGACGATTTTTGTCTTGGATCTTGTTTCCTAGCATGCAGCTCGATCTGAGGCCTCTTAAGCCCTGTTGTTACTGAGCTGCAACAGATTTAGCTGAGATGAGATCAAATATTCAGAAGATTTTCCACTTCTTTGGCTACTTGCAAGGTGTCTTGTGAGTTTAAGAGAGCCTGTGTGTGTGTGTGTGTGTGTGTGTGTGTGTGTGTGTGTGTGTGTGTGTGTGTGTGTGTGTGCCGTAACTGTTGCAACTTGTTTTCCTACCTTTATGACTTTCATAACACCTTTAACCAGAGTGCTACCTTGCAAACTGACATTACAACATTTTAGACGTGTGAAACCTCAGCACAATAATAAATTTAATGACCTGCATGTGACGCACTGGTTCCAGTGTGTGTACCAAGAACACACTCAGCT